>NC_090743.1:36215725-36258225 GCF_036898095.1 Palaemon carinicauda
TATATATATATATATATATATATATATATATATATATATATATATATATATATATATATATATATACAATGTGTGTGAATGCTTACGTTCATACATCAGGTTGTTGTGGCCTGATTGGTATCGTCTCTTTCTGGTGTTTGCCAGTCGGGGGTTCGAGTCCCGCTCAGTCTCATTAGTGCCATTAGTGTCTGCAACCTTACCATCCTTGTAAGCTAAAGGTTGGGGGGTTTGGGGGAGCCTATAGGTCTATCTCTTGAGTCACCAGCAGCCATTTGCCTGGCCTTCCCTGGTCCTAGCTTGGGTGGAGAGGGGGCTTGGGCGCTGATCATATAACATTTGGTCAGTCTCTAGGGCATTGTCTTGCTTGCTAGGGCAATGTCACTGTCCCTTGCCTCTGCCATTCATGAGAGACCTTTAAAACCTTTAAAACCTTTAACTGGAATGAACTATTCCACACTATGGGAACGCAATGTTAAATGTCTCGTATTTACCCGAAATGAATAAGTCAGTTGTTCACGTTTACCAAAGTTATGTATATTCAAATGCAGCAATGAACTCGTTAACTTCCTCTGCTTGCTCCCTATTTTGTTGGATACAGTTTCTCTCTGTTCTCTCCAAAATTCGAATATGAAATAAATGAAGACATATCTCCTTTCATGCAGAAGGTTTATAGTGTTCCTGTCTGAATTTGTATATTCATAGTTCTTGTAATACCGTGTGCTGTAGATTTCATTCTAGATTCTATAATACATACACACGCGCGCGCGCGCACACACGCACACACACACACACACATATATATATATATATATATATATATATATATATATATATATATCATCATCATCTTAACCGTAACTAGTCCACTTCAAGACAAAGGTCTTCTAGGCCATTCTATACCCGAAAATTTTCTTAGCTCGTCAATGCATCGTCCTCTCTTCCTTGAACCAATTCTGTTAATATACATACACACATATTTATTAATGCTTTTATTTTAACACATGATCAAGAAGGGTCAAACGCTTTTACTGCATAGCCCGATCTCATAAGAGGCAAAATGGCGAATGTGTTAAACCACGTTAAATGATAGCAGACCGGTAAATGCACAAAATGTATTGGTAGTTCTTACATTCAAGATTCTCCCCCATGATAAGGATGACCTGCAATTGGTTGGCAACATAGGAATGATGAAGACTAGAGGTACTTGCATTGCATTCCCGCCGTTAAACCTTAATCATGAGAGGTAAGCTAGCGAGATTAAAGTGCAGTTACTGTTTAAGGCTCATTATTGTAGTCGTTCATCATGATTTTCGTTCTAATTGCATGCCCTGCCAGCTGTTAAGGGGGCAAGGGGTAGATTTATAACTTCAACTTGTGGTAGCAGCAGAGGGTAATATGAATTCTCTCTCTCTCTCTCTCTCTCTCTCTCTCTCTCTCTCTCTCTCTCTCTCTCTCTCTCTCTCTCTCTCTCTCTCTCTCTCTCGATTTTCTAGATAAAGCACAACTCCTCGACAAAAACTCTTGAAAGAAAATCTTCCAAAAGATCAATCACTTTAAACTCTAAGGACCCACTCGTTGATCATGCGATTAGTTTTACAATGTTGTTTTTGTTTTGCAGGGTTTTTGTTTGATTTCCTATTTATTCAATTGGCCTCTCATAAACGACAGTGTAAAAAATTGTTTACTCTTATAATTGAAATTGTAATTGTAACTTGTATTTTCTTCTTCCTGTTTTGTTAATCCTTGTAAAGAACAAGTTCAATAAAAAAGGGAATATTTCTGTAAGCATCTGAATATTGATAGTTTCTTGAAAAAAAAAGAGAAATATTAAGAAACATTAGGGAAAAGAGATTATTAAAATTACAGAGTACAGCGTCGGAAAACAAGAGTGATAGAAGTTAAGAAAAAAAAAAAGCGGATCGTATTTTTTTCATATGTTGCTTTTGGTCCTCGTAAATAAGATCATAAACAATTTCTTGAAAGATATATGAACATTATGAAACGTCAAAGGTAAATAGATTGTCAGCATTTCTGAGTAAGGCGTCGGAAAATAGTAAAAAATAGTGTTAATAATAATAATAATAATAATAATAATAATAATAATAAAAAATCGTGTTAGAATAAATGATGTAGCGCTAAATCTTTTGTCCTGCGGAAGGTTTTCGCTCATATTACAGTAGATCAGCTCTCAAATACATCTGGTAAATTCTTTGGGGGTGGGTTAGTCCTTCAAATCCCAAAGATTTTGGATGTGTCACGTTTATATAGTTAAAATATAATCATTTATCAAGAAACTTTTAACAATGGGGTAAATTAACTGACTTTCCCCTCTGCATCCAAAGGTTGTTATTCTTCCTTACCCACACTATAGTCAATTCTTTATAGCTAGGCAGATTTGCACCGACTCACAGGGGTGTCCTTTTGGCTCGGAAAAGTTTCCTGATCGCTGATTGGTTGGAGAAGACAATTCTAACCAATCAGATTGCAGGAAACTTCCGAGCTAAAAGGGCACCGCTGCGAGTCGGTGCAAATGCGCCTCATTAAAAAAATTGAGTATAGATCCTTTTACGATGTAAATTTGGTACGTAATTTAGGGTCAAGTCCCATATTTACTTTCATTTTCTTTTCTTTCTAATGTGGGCTAGGTTAAGGAAGTAGGCTTCCAGTTTCATTATCCCTTGCCAGAAAAGTAAATCTAAAGCCTATGAATATTATTATTATAATCTCCATATTGTGGACGGGCCTGGATTTATACAGAATTGTTTCAACAGAACTACAGGAACCTTTTTTTTTTAAAGTAACAGTGAGGTTACTAATTATCTCCTGAATATCAAACCTCACACTAACCCCGAGCCATTTTAGTATGCCAACTATAGAGTTAATGCAAGATACTTAATTTAAATTGGGTGCTTCTTAATAGAAGGGCCTATGGCCTATAGCCAGTCGGTTTTGCCCACTATGACGTAATAGCATGTAAGCTAATCTTTGATTTACACGATTTCTTCTCGTGTAGCTTATTTGATGACAGGACAGTACAGAAACTGGACACTTATTTACACATTTGTTGAACTTAAAGACTGTTGATACAAGAAGCTCTGCCACTCTTACCACACACTTCACTACTGGACCGCAAAACAGATTTCCTTACACTGTAGCTTGGAAAGATATTGCCTAGTGAAATGGTAGTTCATTGGACACTTCTCGCCCTGTTGATTGATTTTAGGTTTTCTGGTATCCTGGCATCGAAGGTTATTGACGCCGATATCGTTTATCATAAATAGAGAATAAAAGACTATTCAATTAAAACCACATAAACAAAGATGTCATTACAAAAATTAAATATCTTTCAGAAGACCGGCTTCTGAAATAGATTTAAAAATGCCGCTAGCGTTGTACAACATATCATGTCCAAGAATCTTGGCAAGGATGAATCTGCCATCCTCGCCTCGAGTCTCAAGCTAGATGTCTCAAGCAGATATCTATATCCATCTGTGTTGTAAGTACGGCATTCAGTCAAAAAATGCCTCACTGTCAATGCTATCAAACAATCGTCGTAATTTAGCTGAAGTTGGCCATAAAGCAGAAATTCAGGTCATCAGAGTGTGATTAATGCGGAGATGTCAAAGAGTAGTCTCTCACTTTCAGGGCACCCTGTATACTTCCAAGGAGATATAACATTACTTATTCCTTTCATCTTATTTTCAACTAAACTATCCCAATACAGTACTGTTGTCAATTATTATAAACATAATTCTTTATTGAAGGTAAAAAATCATTACAGAGTATGGGATATTTTCTTGGTAACAACTGGGCTGCAGCATTCTTTGCCAGTGAATCTGCCTTCTCATTTCTATTCTAGACACGCCTATGTGTGCCGGACCCCAGCAAAATCGAACTGTTATACCTTTCATGCCAATAATTAAAAGCCATTCTAAAATCTTTAAAATTAAAGGATCATTTGAATTAGAAACGTCTAAACCTTGTAGGACACTTCTTGCATCGCTAAGAATGGTAAAATTGCCCTCGTCTTCCAACGCTATTTTCTCAATAGCGGTTAGTATGTCATATAGTTAGTTGGGTAATAAATATAGAGGAAGTGCACCTCTACAATTAAAAGCACTAATATATACTTCAAATCCAACGCCAGCATCAGATTTTAAGCCATAGGTATACATAAAAGTCGACTCTCTGTGTTCTTCAACATGTTCCAAAAAGAGCAACCTGGCATTAAGTCAGTCATGTTCTCTTTTATACCAATAAAATATTCACAAAAAGATATACCTCGTAACTTCCACAAAGGGGTTGATGATATCCTACATGAGAGCACTTTATTTCTACCTACATATAAACTGTCGAATAATGTTTTTACCCAGAAACCATAAAGTTGAGGAGATTTTGGATGGAACTCAAAATATCTATAAAGTTTGCAGTCTGACAAGCTAAAGAATTAGGGAGCCTTTGCAACCTAAATCACTAGGGAGTCTTTGCAACCTAAACCAATACCGAACGATAGAAGACAGCGTCAATGAGCCACTTGGTGATTAATTCATCAATTATAAGATAGAATAAACATAAAAAATAAAGTAATATGAAAACACCTGATTCAATTAAATAAATCGTGCATAAGCAACCTTAGAGTATCATTTAGTTTATTGTTTTACTGTTACAGAATCAAAATTCCAATTAACCTTTATTGTTATTTTTCTTTAGTATTTTTTTCCTGAAGAGAAAGTTGTTACCTGGCTTAATTTTCCCTGTCGCTTTCGTTCCCCCACAATACATTTACCTCCATTTCGGAGAGTTATTTTCATTAGACTTTATAGCATGTGCATTTGAGAAGATGCCTTGGTAGTTAAGACATATCCTGATACCAGTCGTGCCTCATCATTAAAGGAAAATCTCTCTCTCTCTCTCTCTCTCTCTCTCTCTCTCTCTCTCTCTCTCTCTCTCTCTCTCTCTCAGTAGTTTAAAACAACTTAAGTGGTCCAATCCAATCCCCTGTACATTTAATTCGTCCACCTAATGAAACAGTAGTAATTACAGATCGTTAAAGTATGAAAAATTATATAATGACCTCTCAGATGAGATTATCTCTCTCTCTCTCTCTCTCTCTCTCTCTCTCTCTCTCTCTCTCTCTCTCTCTCTCTCTCTCTCCAATGACATCATAGATGAAATTATTATCACTCTCCATCTCTCTCTTTTTTCACTTAATCATTTTGTAAGCTTTGTGAAGAAGCGTCTTTATTTCTGTTACTGCTTGTCAGTCTTAGTAATTAGCTTGAATAAATTGAGTATTATTATTATTATCATAATTATCATTATTATTTTGTAAGAGTGGTAATAGTAACAGTACAGTAGTAGAAATAATAATATGAGTTTTTATTCAATCAACATAATATCGTGAAATGACCTTTCGTATTATCCTCATTTCAACGTAATGCTTATTTTGACCTCAAGTAACCTTGGAACAGCTAGATTACGAGGTTCCTGAAAGACCGTGTGACAGGTCATTTCATTCTAACAAGATGCAAATGTTGACCACAAGAGCTTCTCTCAAATGGTAAATCGTGCAAGGTGCAGGTGCACTGCCTCTTAAGAATGTTCGGAAACTCCCTTCGCATGCAGCTATTTTTTTTATACCTTTTCTTCAGGAAATGTTTTCTTTCTTATCTGTAGAAAAAAATTCAGATCTTTATAGTAGTTTTTTTTTAATACAGATATTATTAATACTTTCGAGTTATTTGCAGCTGTTATCATTAGTGTATTTGGGTTTTGTTTTCTTCGGCTAATAACAATGACCGTAAAGAAAATTATAATTTCGTCCATTCGCTGTAGTATAACCAATCCCGTCTTTTTGTTGAGTATCAGAAAGTTTTTCTTCAGGAAATGTTTTCTTTCTTATCTGTAACAGAAAAATTCAGACCTTTATAGTAGTTTATTTCATACAGATATTATTATTACTTCCAAGTTATTTGCAGCTGTTATCATTAGTGTATTTGGGTTTTGTTTTCTTCGACTAATAACAATGACCGTAAAGAAAATTATAATTTCGTTCTTTCGCTGTAGTATAACTAATCCCGTCTTTTTGTTGAGTATCAGAAAGTGATTGCTGTTCGAATTCACAGGAATGTTGATAAGGCTTCATCCCTTGAGCTACAATTTCTCGGTTTGCCTCAGTGGGGATCTGTCATTATCCCATTTTCTTTGAAAGCTATTATCCCATTTTCTGTCATTAGCGTCGACGCGGTTGCCGCCTGTAAAACCCTGTCGCTAAGCTTATTTTGGGACAATATACTCGGTAATTAGTCTTAACAAAGGCTGTCTTGGTTCTCAGCACGTAATAAGGTTAGTACTCTAAGAAGTCTGTTGTCCATTATTCCTTTTGTAATGTATTTCTTATGGATTTAAAAGGGAAATAAAAGAATCAGTAATTTGTTGTACGCTTTTCAAAGGTGACGTCTGTTTTTGTTACATTTTAGTATTTTGCCTTTTATTTACTACAGAGCGATTTACGAGATTTTGGATGAGGAATGCTGTGCAGTTGTTCTGAGGTACAGGTTGTTTTATGGGCAGATTCTTGAGATATAAAGAAAAATAAACTTGATTTTAGTGGTAGAAACTGCGGGTGTAATTAATGCATTTCAAGGATATATGTGACACTGCTAAATCAATACTATATGTTTTTAGTCATGTTTTTAGCAATAGAAATATACAAAAACATCAGTTGCTTCACTGACAGAGGGTTCATCATCATTAACATTATGTTGAACCTTCATGCACACTGGTATAATCACTTTTATCTTTTGTGAACTTCGATGTTTCTTAGATACTAAAGCCCTTGTTTTCTAACTTTTCTTTAATGGGATGTATTTAGCCCTTTCTTAACACAATTGAATTATACACTTTTCAATAAACTATCACCCTGGCCTCTTCCTGACCAAACCATATCTAAACATTCAGACATTTTTAACCACAAGTAGATATTTTGCCGAGCGCATTTCTCGGCGTTTCAGTTCTTATGCCATATATACTATATAATACAAAGGATCTATCAACAGTTTTAACATTAACTTTTCATATTTGTTGTCCACACTTCACTTCCATAAAGAAAAGTTGACTCCACTATATCTTCATAACTGCTCTCCTTGTCTTCCATACACATTTAAAGTATATTCTTAACCTTGTGCGAACACTATACTACAAATGAACCTTTCTCATTTTAACCATCTTTTTAGTTTCCTTTTACCTTCTATACTTATTACTTTCCATTTGCATTCAACTTTCTCATGCACGCTTTGAAAACACGTGGGCATCATATTCTGTCGAACTACTAAAACTGTCATATCATCCAATTTCTAAGTCCGGGGTCTTTTAACTAGCGATGGAAATGACTTTCTAGCTACACGATTTTTTTTCTTTTTCTTTTTCGGTTCACTACATCCAGACACTGGGGTTGAGGAGCGAGGAAATTCAATTAGTTTCTACAGGGAAATTTCGTCAAGGTCAGTGGGCGATATAAAATGTAATATCATGTTTACTGATTGTTCAGAAATTACTACGGCTACTGATGATATCATCATCATCATTATTATTATTATTACTATTATAACTATTATTATATCACGATGATTGTTGTTTTACAGAATTTTTAAAATGGGTCTCTCTCTCTCTCTCTCTCTCTCTCTCTCTCTCTCTCTCTCTCTCTCTCTCTCTCTCTCTCTCTCTCTCTGTACTGCATTTCTGTGGTAACAGTTAAATTTTAAGCATCGGCATTCATACTCTCCTCCTAGTAAGTGGTATTGCCTTCAAAGAACACAGGCAAAGAAACAATCTCCATCATACATTGAAACAATTTAAAAGGGTTGCTTTAATTGAAGGCTATTTGCAGGAAATGTTAAGAATTTCAAAAGGCCAATTAGTTGGCTTTTAATGTCAGTTTTGAATCAAGATTCAATAAAGTACTCGCAGTTTCATTCAATTTACCATACCCAAAAAGACTGATATTTTTTTTTTTCACTGTTTTTATTTTTTATTCTATTTACTTTTTCCGGATATTTGCAAGTAGAGGGCGTTAGATTATACTGTGTTTATCGCAATATGCATTAAGAGACGTTACATTACATCTCATGGGACGAGAAAATATTTTAGCATTCACCCTAATTTTCATTAGAATGAAATGATGGAATCCGTTGAAGCTGGCTTCGCCTCTTTTTAAATGTTGCATTAATACCATAATATAATTCCCTCCGTGATTAACTGGCATATATTAATTGCAAGGTGACGATCATAAATTCTTCGTTAAGAGCTTAGGCCCCTTCATTGGTGGTACCATACCCGAATTATAGTAGTAGATAGCTGTGGTTTGGTATGGGTTGTTTACGGCTTGCCAAAGACGGTTCCCTTTCTGTTCTATTGTACAGGTAAATAGCCCTCCTTAAGTAGTACGTAGGGTGAATAACTGCCGAGAGAAATTGCAATTTACTACTACTCCCTGTCTCCATAATAAAGAGCGAATTCGGCGAGATTGTTATCTAACCAGCGGATTCGCGGTTTTCATCTTTATTTGCTTTATTTATTTTACGCCAGGTTCCTCTTTAACGAGATTTCACCGTCAGTTAGCCCTTGTTAAAATGCTGTAGATTGCCGTTTCCGTAACGGAGACTTGCTGGCATTTCGGGGAATAGAGCGAGATTACGTAGTTCAAATGCGGCCAATCTGTGGTAAGGTTTAAAGGTCGCTCATGAATGGCAGAGGCAAGGGACAGTGACATTGCCCTAGCAAGCAGAACAATGCCCTAGAGACTGACCATATATTGTATGATCAGCGCACAAGCACCCTCTCCACCCCAGCTAGGACCAGGGAGGGCCAGGCAATGGCTACTGATGACTCAACAGATAGACCTATAGGCTCCCCAAAACCCCCCAACCTTAGCGCACAAGGATGGTAAGGTTGCAGACACTAAAGGCATTAACGAGTCTGAGCGGGACTCGAACCCCCGACTGGCATACACCCGGCAGAGACGTTACCAATCAGGCCACAACACTGAAGCCACGGAAAGATAAAGATAAAGAGACGTTCTGTTCTGTTTTGAAGTTTGCCTTGCCTTATGCAAGACACGGGCTCTTGCGTTGGTAGCCCGTAAGCGAATTTGATTGAAATTTACTTTAATTTACTTTGAAAGACGGAATTTTATAAAGCGAAAAAGGTTAAAAAGAGAAGTTTGCATTAATGAAGCCAACTGTACTATGTAATGTCGAGTACGTAGTCCTTTTGTTCGTTACAAATATAGATCATACCCGAAGTTGGTGTAGTAGTTTAATGTCATGAACTTGCAATATGAGGGTTTTCGTTATTTTGTAATTTTCATGTTGCAACGGATATGTTGTAGGTCCTGCAATACGAAATAAAAATGAAAATACTCAAGTCTGGAGCAATATCGGTACACTCATCCTGATAATAGATAATCCTGGTAAAAGATAAACAACGGAAAATCAAATATTCCTTTAAACGAACCGTCAGACAAAGTTTAAGGTCCTTTTAAGACACACCAGTGTTTACTTGGTTTATGGCAATAAAATAAGTTCCGCTACATACATGAACTATTTAATAGGCTACTAAAGGTTGAATCCTAATTTGGGGGCTAAAATTATTTCAATGAAATATTTTTTTGATACTACATCAATTTTATATTTTTTCTGACTAAATTCACGATGAAGTATTTGACCTAATGAAATCATCTACAAGTTTTTTTCAGTTATATATATATATATATATATATATATATATATATATATATATATATATATATATATATATATATATATACATAAATCTCCATTGATTTCATTCTTTTAGTTTGAAGACTGTCCCTCCCACCCCATCCACCCCGATCAGACCCCACAATTTAATTCCGATTACTCCTCTTGGCCCAGGTGTTAGAAGGACACTGGTCTCCCTGCCTTGATAAAAGAACTACTGGAATACGCGGTCAGTCCTTGGAAACTTCGTACAAAATTACATAAATGACCATATTACATTTGAACTTTTTGATTTTTACAGCGTTATATTGTTTAGTATACTTCCCACCACATGTTTCAAGGATCTCCAAAAGCCGTACAGAAAGTTTATTTATTAATATTTTTTTACAGTATAAAATTAACGAATGAATCGAACAAATGTGCTAGAAATATCGTCAGTCAAATGGATCTTTTATCCCATCTTGACCGAATCCGTTTAGTTATAATTATAAATTGATTATAAAAGTAAATAAAGCATTCCATTATAACTTTAATTCTGCACCACTTCAAACCGAGTCTTTTTAGGTTCAGTGGATGGAAACGTTTTTATTGGTTGAGTCGATGGAAACGTTTTTTATTGGTTGAGTCGATGGAAACGTTTTTATTGGTTGAGTCGATGGAAACGTTTTTATTGGTTGAGTCGATGGAAACGTTTTTATTGGTTGAGTCGATGGAAACGTTATTTATTGGTTGAGTCGATGGAAACGTTTTTAATTGGTTGAGTCGATGGAAACGTTTTTATTGGTTGAGTCGATGGAAACGTTATTTATTGGTTAAGTCGATGGAAACGTTTTTTATTGGTTCAGTCGATAGTAACGTTTTTTATTGGTTCAGTCGATAGAAGCGTTTTTTATTGGTTCAGTCGATGGAAACGTTATTTATTGGTTGACTCAATGGAAACGTTTTTTATTGGTTCAGTCGATGGAAACGTTTTTTATTGGTTCAGTCGATGGAAACGTTTTTTATTGGTTCAGTCGATGGAAACGTTTTTTATTGGTTCAGTCGATGGAAACGTTTTTTATTGGTTCAGTCGATGGAAACGTTTTTTATTGGTTCAGTCGATGGAAACGTCATGTCTGCTTGTTTCTTTGTATCTCTTTTAGACCATTAATTCCTTTGACCCAAATTTTTCTCCAAACTCGTTGAAGTGTATTTTACTCTTATTGGATACCTCAATCACACTTCTGTCTTTTTGGGGAATGAGAAATACTGATACGCTGTGAGGAAAAAACCGTAATTTTAATAGGAAATTCTCGGTATAAATATACTGTTCTCAACGGTATTTCAGAAAAATACAGGCGACCGTCATTTTACCTTACTTTGTTATTATATTTTACGGATTGGTGACCGTAATATCTATCTTTTACGTCAATATATCCGTTCTTAAAACGGTAAAAATCCTGGAATAAATGTTGCCAGACTTTTAAGGTTTTTAATGCAGTTTTTAAGTGTACTCTGAGTACAATCACCCTTTTTTATTTTGTCCGGACGAGGTTGCCACAGCAAGATTTGAAATTCCTCATGTCCTTGCCTGTAATTCATCACTCTCTCCAAATAAGGAAATTTTCTCATTCATACACAAGTGGTAATGTTTGTTTTGATGAATTAGATATATGTATATACTCGATAATCCTGGGCTTGACTGTAATTAATATGAATCATACGGTAATATTGTCATTGTTAATTCATATTTGTAACATTGTTTACATGTACAATAATTGTACAAACCCTTCTTGAAAATATATTGAGTAAAATTATTAAATACCTGACATTCATCTTCCGTAGTTGAGATACATTACATTTAATATTTCTTAGGAAGTGGTACTTAAAGCAACACATACATGTTCCAGGAATGTATTAGGTGTGTACTTCACTACAGAATACATGTAACATTACTCGAACAAAAATCATGAGTGGTGTTATTAAGGAGCTCAAGTGGCGACTACGAATGAGTAGGTATCTCACAAGAGTACCCGAAGAGTGAAGAGGCATCCCTTGTACTTTTAGAATGGGTAGGTATCCCTCAAAGTGTATCTTGACTGCCCATACAAAGAGCATTGGGTCTTTCATTTGCATCTTTTGACAACGGAGCCTGTAAGGAATTATTAGTCCTGCCAGGCACCTACTAATATCCTTTATGGAGTTTTGCAGTTAGAATATGCATCATCCTTTAATAGTTAATAGTCTCGGAGATAATTACACCTCCTTAGTCAGTGTCTCACGGAGCTAATGGTATTTTCTCCTCCTTTTTGGCCATAATGGAGAGGAATACTGGTAACCGAGGCACATCAGCGTTTAATATTTTTATTTATGTTACCAGGCGCTCTTGCGGTTGCAGGCTGGAACAGTGTTGCCAGGTTTTCCAAATGAGAAAAGGCCAACGTCTGATCAACTGCAGCTTTAAAAGGCCAACCTAATAGTAGAAAAAGGTCGAAAATATAGCATTTAAGGCTAACCAATTTCAAAAAGGCTAAATTTGGGTATCCAGCATGAAAAAAGGCAAAAATTGACATTTTTTTGGCCCGAAAAAGGCCAACCTGGCAACCCTGGGCTGGAAGCCAGCAGGTGATTGGCTGAACCAATAACTCATGTACTCCCAGAGCAGCGATTGGTTGAAATATGAGCGGTGTTATTGTCGGCCTATTATAGTTTATGGAGGCTCCCGGTTGATATCTACTTAAGACGCAAGCCATATTTGAAGCCTAAGTTGTAAGTAATGAGAGTTATCACTGAGATCAGCATGTTAAAAAGCGATTATTTACGACTCCGGTGTCTCATTAATTCGTTAATACGTAGTTTGGCTTATTGGAAGCTAAGGCAATTGCAAAAACTTGAAGGAATTTTACTGGATAGTATATTGGCTTTCATTAAGAAGGGGTATTTTTTATGCTAAAACCTCAGTACTGAATCAAATAGAGTTCGGCAATGTTTTGCATTTCCTTAAGATTTATCTTGCAAAATCCAGTAAAATATAACAACGGTTTGGTGTCTTGTGGTTTGATCTTCCTAATCAGGCAGTCGAGTCAGTAGAACTTCAAAGGTTCAGACTTACAGCACATGTTTTTATGTTGAACAGGTTAACATAAGTCTTTGTTCATAGTTTATATACGACAGATCTATTCCAATGTTAGTGTTTTTAAAATAGTTTGTATTAATTGTTCATTACTTCTCCTGTAGTCTATTTATTTCTCTTATTCACTAGGCTACTTTTCCCTGTTGAAGCCCTTTGGGCTTATAGCATCCCGCTTTTCCAACTAGGGCTGTATCTTAGCTAGGGATAATAATAATATCAGAACGTTTCGTATGATGGGAGATATCCTGTTGAGTTGTGCCTACAGTGCACTCCAAGCGACGTACTGTATTCATTACTTGGGGTCTTTGCAACAGTCCTTTGGCCTCTAGCTGCACTTACTTTTTATTCTTCTACTTAACCTACGTTCCCCCTTCCTTTATTCAATCTAGCTGTCATAAATTTTGTTCAGTGGAAGTATGTTGGACAAATCATCTTGTGTTGTAAGCGTACATGAGCGTTAAAAATACAAATAAAGAAATTATCCTCTCTATTAAGCGGATATTCGTGGAAAAGGCATTTTCCCCATGTATCACATGTGAGATAATGATACATAATTTGTATGCGGAAGAACAATTTAAGGCTTAGTTGCGAATCTATAAGAAAGAAGTCTTGTTATGTAAAATGTCAAAGACAGACAGGTTTGTTTTATTGATATAAAAAAAAATTAATGATAAATTCCGTTTTCCCTACTGATCACCATGGCTTAAGAGCTTTAGAATTCGCCTCTGAATCAGGCTGTGACCAAATCATAAGTGAAGCTACTCACAGGTCTGGTAACTGCTTGGACCTTATATACGAATCCGCTGGGGTTATAACAAAGTTGGTTCTCCACTTGGGACATCTGATCACGCCTTGATTTCATTAGTAATGAAGACTTAGCTGCCTGTCCCAGATGTGTCATACTGACATATTATTATTACAAACTAAGCTATAATCCTAGTTGTTAAAGCGAATGCTATAAGCCCAAGAGCTCCAACAGGGAAAAATATCCCAGTGAGAAAAGGACACAATGAAATAAATAAACTACAAGAGAAGTAATAATCAATAAAAGTAAAATATTTTGAGAATATAACATTAAAATAAATTATTCATATGTGAGAAAAAAAAAAAGGAATAAGATAGAATAGCATGCCCACATGTACTCTTGAGCAAGAGAACTCTAACCCAAGACAGTGGAAGACCATGATACAGAGGCTATGGCACTACCCAAAACTAGGAAACAATGGTTTCTTTTTGGAGTGTCCTCCTGGAAGAGCTGTTTATCATAGCTAAAGTCTCTCTTTTACCCTTACCTAGAGGAAAGTAGCCACTGAACAATTACATTACAGTAGTTAACCCTTTGAGCGAAGACTTGTTTAGTATGAGGTGTATGAGGACAAAGGAGAATGTGGAAAGAATAAGCCAGAGTATTTGGTGCATATGTAGGCAAAGACAAAATGAGCCGTGACCAGAGAGAGGGATCCAATATAGTACTGTCTGGCCAATCAAAGGACCCAATAACTCTTTAGTGGTAGTACCTTAACGGGTGGCTGGAGCTCTGGCCAACCTACAATCTTTATATAAAATCCCAAGCAGACTGGTATGGCATTTTGAGTGATCTCTTGAGCTTGAATTTGTCTCAATTGTATAATATAAATGAGAATCTAGTCAACATAATTGATAAGCATATCCTTTCTCGTGTGCTAAGGTACCGAGCAAAATACAAACCCTAGTTCGATGATAATTGCAGACATGCTCATGTGGAGAAGATGGTGGTCTATTATCTTTGGTAGGGTAACAGATTAGATTTGACCTGCAATAACTATACTCAGCACAGAGCTTTTGCTCAGGGAGTTTATGCTTCAACTGAAAAGGAATACAATCTAACCATAAAAGAAACCCTTTCTGGTAAAACCCAGGAACATAAGTGGTGGGCTACCATTAAATCTAAACTTTTTAGTGTAGATGCAACAGTTCCTCGTTTACTTGAACCGATGGCTGTCACTCACTGTCCAAAGTAGCTGAAGTGTTTGACAGAAAGCAGAGTTATGGGAAACGATCTTCCTCATTCATGTTTTCCTGATGCTAAACTAACAATTTTAGCTTTTCAATCTCTTGAAATTGAAGCTCTCCTGATGGACCCTGATGCTTATGGAGGTGTAGACACAAATTGTATTTTTCCTTTTTTTTTTTTTGTAAAGACAAGATTTCTTAGCGCAAGTTAGAAAGATTGATTGATTGATTGATTTACGGTTTTCTGGCATCCCAACATTTAGGGTCCTTGGCGACGATATCGTTTGTTGTAAATAGAAAATTAAATAAAAGAATATTCAATTAAAACAACGAAAGCAAAGGTGTCACTTTAAAAGTTAAATATCTTTCAGAAGAACTGCTTCTGAAATAAAGCTAAAAATACCACTAGCATGGTAAGACACATCATAACCAAGAATCTTGGCAAGGATGAAGGTGCCATCCTTACCTCGAGCCTCAAAGAGATATTTATTTCTTTCACTACTGTATTCGGTCAACAAATGTTTCACTGCCAATGGACAAGTTAGCAAGAACAGGTTGGAGAATTGGTAATGTTACTCTATTATGTAAATGCGTTTGTGGCAGCTCAAACCCAACTTATTACTGCCCAATTTCCATAAATATCAAATTATCTAGTTTTTGACCGTCTTTTGGCTGTTCCCTAGTTTATAATTTGGTTTTCGTAAAGACCTTGGAGCATGTGAACCCCTTCTTAAAATCTCCCATGCTATACAGAAATTACTTGAACGTGGTCAGAAGTTTGTATGATTGGCCTTTATTTTAGTGCTTCCTTTCACTGTGTTAATCATGAGGCCTTTGTTTTCCAACTCAAACTGTTGGGATTGGTTGGGTCTTTTCTTAGCATCATTATTCAATTTTCAAGTAATAGATCTCAAAGAGTCGTCGTTGATGGACATCATAATGAGTATAGGAATGTAATATCTGATCTTCCTCATGGTAGTGTTCTCGGTCCATTACTTTTTTATACTATATGCACATGACATGTGGTTTTACCTAGAAAACAAGCTTGTTGCATATGCAGAGGATACTACTTTCTTTGCATCAATTCCACCTCCTGATTTTAGATCTGGGGTTGCTGAATCCTTTGATTGATATCTAGCTAAAATTACCATATGGTGCAAATTATGGGGCATGAAGTTGAATCCTAACAAAGCCCAAAGTATAATTGTAAGTCGGTCGAGGACAATGGCTTCTCAACATAAGGATTTCAACATTGATAATGTTTCTTTAACTCTGTATGACTTGAAATTTTAGATGCGATTCTCGACAACAAATTTACTTTTGAGAAACACACTAGATAAGTCTCTTTTTCAATTGCATAAAAAATTGGCTTATTGAGAAAGTCTTGTAAGATTTTCGGTGATCAATCTATTCTGACGAAGTGTTTTAATTCTTTCATTCTACCTTGTTTCGAGTATCGTTCTCCTGTCTGGTCTTCAGCTCGTGACTGTCATCTTAATTTGTTGGACAGAAACTTCCGGTCTATTAAATTTCTTATTCCTGATCTAGATATTAATCTTTGGCACCATCGTTTAATTAGTTCGTGGTGCATGATACATAGGATTTTTCATAATTTAGAACATCCTTTACATTCATATCTTCCCGGACAGTACCAGTCTGTTCGCAATACTAGGTATGCACTTAAATCTAATAGTCAGGTCTTCTCCATCGTGAAGCTCAATACTACACAGTATTCTAGAAGTTTTATTCCAGCTGTGACCAAGTTGTGGAATGATCTCCCTAATTGGGTAGTTGAATAGGTAGAACTTCTAAAGTTCAACCTTGCAGCAAATTTCTTTTATGTTGAACGGGCTGACATGAGTCTCTTTTTATAGTTTATTTATGAAAGATTGTTTTAATGCTGTTGTTGTTCTTAAAATATTTAATCTTAATTGTTCATCACTTCTCATATAGTTTAATTATTTCCTTTTCACACTGGGCTATTTTTCCCCGTTGGAGTCCTTGGGCTTTTAGCATCCTGCTTTTCCAACTAGGGTTGTAGCTTAGGTAATAATAATAATAATAATAATAATAATAATAATAATAATAATAATAATAATAATAATAATAATAATAATAAGAAGAAGAAGAACAGTATTGTTTATCTCTCCGTAGCTGTAACTTTGCGCCATTTGGCTGTCACTGTCAACATCCCATCGTGCGTGCGCACTGCTCATTTCGGTTGTTTCTGATATCGCATCCATGGATGCCATTTCAAAGTTAGGCCGCCGTTGTCTCTAAATTGTCCTACGTCAGCTGTGTTCTTGGACCGTCGTTGGACATCTGTATCCTTAAACTGTCTTTATATAAGTGGAGTGTCCCTTACATACCCTCGGGCAGTCATGTCTCTAAAATAGCCTAATGATGTAAATTCCTGGACAACTCTATACAAAAAGAGAGAAAAAAGGGAAAGTTCCACCTGTACTATATTATTATGAAGGGTAAGGTGAAAATTCTCTCTCTCTCTCTCTCTCTCTCTCTCTCTCTCTCTCTCTCTCTCTCTCTCTCTCTCTCTCTCTCTCGTGTCCACTTACTCATGTACATTACGTGATCAAACATCATCTGTAAAGATTCCGGTGAAAACCGGTATGTTTGTTAAGTTTAAAATGAGAAATGTTAGTTGAATATCGTAGTTGACTCCCAACTCATTTCTAATATTACTTCCGAACTGATGGTAAAACTCTCCTGATTTTTTAGAGCCAGAAATACTTAATTAATTGTCAGGTTTCAGGAATAGAAAATGAAATGAAAACTTTTTTTTACACATTTTTCTTTGAACGTTGATATGAAAGCGGACCGGCCATCTCATTTTCGTCATGACGGATATTTTTGTAATGACTTTGTCGTAAACACAGACGGTACTTCGGAATAAAAAAGTAATGGTGACACAAGGGTTCGCATTTGGAAATAATCTCTGTACTGATAGGATTAAAATGCCTCGGTGACGTGGAGCCTTTTGCCTTTATTCATAGAGTTTCATTGACTCTTCGATTTTTTATTTTCCCCCAATATCATTTTGAATGTTATTGGACATCATTGGAAAAGTCCTCCACAAAAAAGTATTGCGAAATGATGGGTTGTTATAATCATCGTCCTTTCCGTTCGTTTTGGTCTTGTTACTTTGAATGGTCGCACGGTCCTGTTACAAGTTTCATAGTATTTTGCTTTGTTGCATTATATGACTTGTTTACTTTCTGTCACTATTTGTTGATTTGCCATCTCTTATTAGATGTGATAAAAAATACCTTCAGTAAATAGTTTACTCAATAAACTGTGCAAATGACAGTTTTTATGGTACCCTCAGAAACTTAAATGCGTTGGTAAGTTAAATGAATGACTTTCATTTTGCTCATCATATTGTCTTGGCCATATGCAATTATTCATCAGTAACTTTTCTGATCCTTGACTTTATCATCCAATGGTAAAGTTACTTAATAGAAATTTTATTTATTTACATAAAGATGTATATATTTTTGTACAAGGAGCAGAGGGAGGTGGACAGCAGCTGCAGGTGATACACCAGGTAGATCTATGCGCCCCCCCCCCCCCCCCATCCTGTATTATTACTTCCTAAGCTACTACCCTACTTGGAAAAGCGAGATGCTATAAGCCCAGGGGCTCCAACAGTGAGGAAAGAAAACACGGAAAAATTAAGTATTTTAAGAAGAGTAACATTAATATAAATATCTCCTATAAAAACTATAAAAACACTTGACCAAAACATGAGGAAGAGAAATAAGATAAAATAGTGTGCCTGGGTGTAACCTAAAGCAAGAGAACTCTAACCCAAGACAGTGGAAAACCATAGTACAGATAACCAAGACGGCAAGGTCACATTAACAGTGAAATCTTACAGGCCTTGAACATATATTGATTAATGGAATACCACAAGGTGGAGAGCACAATAAACAGGAATACAAGAAATTAAGGTGTGACAATCACTGGTATTTAGGTTATAAACATCTCCCTACGATTAGTCTTCAAGCTAAACGAGCATTCCTCTACAGAGTAGAGAGCTCATGTAAAATACTATCAAAGAAAACAAATAAATAACAAAAAAGGTATAACAACAAGAAGTTAAATGCATGTTTAAATAAACTACTACATTCATTAAATCTACGGCATTGCTGCATGGCCCTATAAAGTGACATGGAACGCATCGGTATTTCGGAAGCTCTCAAGCGGACCACATTTAACATTTTGACACGACGAAACGCAATTCCTGTGATACTGGAAGTGCTACAACATGGCACCTCCACAGAATGTGGGCGATGATGCTCTTTACAGGGAGCGCCGCGAGCTATTTTTGAAGAGCAAGGACTGAGAGCAATGCATGATTTCTCTGTTGAACGATGGACAAACGTAATGCCTAAGATTTTGGTCCATGATAAATCTTTTGAAAAGTGACTATTGTCTAAGGCTATATATTCTGAAAGATAAGTGGCTACTTTAATATAAAAAAGTGACACCTTCGTCCATGGCAAATCTTTGGAAAAGAGACTATTGTCTATGACAATATATTCTTAAAGATGAGAGGCCACTTAAATAATAATGAAAAAAAAATAAAAATAATAATAATAATAATAATAATAATAATAATAATAACAAAACATAAAACCTTTGTTCATGACATATCTTTGGAAAAGAAACTATTGTCTATGGCAATATATTCTAAAAGATGAGAGGCTACTTTGATAAATAGTAATAACAACAAAACCTAACACCTTTGTCCATGACAAATCTTTGGAAAAGAAAATATTGTCTATGGCAATACATTCTAAAAGATAAGAGGCTACTTTAATAAAAAAAAATAACAAAATGGAATTACTAGTAGAGAGAATTAAAGATTTGAACATATTTTTTTCTGAGAATTTTAGGCATGTGTATGATTATACTAAAATCTATGAGAGCTAAGTTTAGTACCACGATATAACTAATATTATATTAACATTACAAACTAAAACTGTCGTTGAAACGAGGAAAGCTTCAAATTAAGATAAGTCAAAACAGTGATAACTCACTCACTCTCTCTCTCTCTCTCTCTCTGAATATATATATATATATATATATATATATATATATATATATATATATATATATATATACACATACATATATATGCATACACGCACACATATATATACATATATATATATATTATATATATATATATATATATATTTATATATATATATTCATATATAAATATATATATATATAAAACTATATATATATATATATATATATATATATATATATATATATATATATATATATATATATATATATATGCATACACGCATATATATACATATATACTGTATATACATGTATATATATACTTATATATATATATAAATATGTATACACACAACATATATATATATATATATATATATATATATATATATATATATATATATATATATATATCATATATATATATATATATAAAACCGGGAAAATTGGAGAAAATGTGAAATTCAGGGTAGGAAAAGCACACAGTAGCAGGGTTCACACAAAATATTTACAATATTGCGTGAAATCAAAGTGGGACAGTATGAAAATTGTTGAACTAACTCTCCTCTAACAAAATAAAGGATGGATACTGAATGCGAAAGAAAAATGAAAGTGGAAGGGGGTCGAGATGAACTGTTAAATCAATAAATGATAAAGCGTGATATGTGGAAATATCTAAAAATGGTGATTAGGTTAACATACATCAATGTATTTAGAGGCGTTAAATCATGTGGAACTAATGGACAAGAATAAATTAGTGAAAAGAATATATATATTCTAAAAATGCTGGAGGCAAGAGGAAAAGAAACCCAAGGTTGGAAAATCACGTGAAGGACATATTGGAAATGAAGGGTTTAAATATCTAGGAATTACAAAATTACCTGCAAGTAAGAATTAAATGGTACAAGGCTATCTGAGCTTATTTGGATTGTAGAGCTGTATTTCACTGAATTCTATTCACCTTGAGGAGGAATTCAACTCTGTTCCACCGAAAGGAAGTTTCCGACGTATCAGTATGAGCTGAAACCACTAATATACTTAAAAGTTCATCAGAATAATGAAGCCATATATATTATTCACGAAAAGGATAACTGTGGAAGTTTGATTATTGCTGAAGAAGTGTGCAATCAAAATACAGAAGCCTGTGTTGAATGTTCAAGTTTCCTCAAACTATTTCACCCTTTCGCAGCATACCTCAATATCTTATCCAAGAGCATTAGGAATTGATCTTGTGGGACTTATTGCGAATCCAGGTTTTCATGCCGTGGAAGGTCTTTGGAAATCTACTTTTAATCCTGAAACTTCAATAAAGATCCAGATGTCTTAAATAGCACTTTCATAAAAATATTTTCCACAATATCTTCAAATTTTCAAATATAAGGATAATGATTCCTTTGTAGAGATGCCCTGACGAAAGCCATTATCTATTGGCTGAAACAGCTGTTAGCCAAAGTTGTATAAATGAAGCCGCACAGTAATACATGCCGTCTTTTCCTTAAAACCTATATTCCTGAAGAAATGAAAAGATACAGAAGATAAGGTAACACGCAACAAGTGTTTTAGCATTTAATAAATATTGCCAGAGAGAATGACCATACACACACAAACAAACACACACACACACACACATATATATATATATATATATATATATATATATATATATACATATACATATATATATATATATATATATATATATATACATATGTGTGTATCGGTGTGAGTGGTGTGTATGTAATCAACATGAACATAAGAAAAGTTTGTTATAAGAAAAGGGAAAACATTTACGTATAAATATATGTGTATATATATACATATATATAAATATATATATATACATACTGTATATATACATATATATAAATATATATATACATACTGTATATATACATATATATACACATATATATACATAATATACATATATATATATATATATATATATATATATATATATATATACATATATTCGAAAAAGAACAGTGAGAAAAAATGTACTGGGAAGGGAGTAAAGCTATCGAACAAATGAATTTTAGAATAAAAGATAAGATGGAGAGATGAAATCTGGTGAGCTTTGAGTCTAACATCGATACAGAATTTAAATGTAAAGAACAGAAAAGCAGCAGGTCTACAAAGATACAAAACTTGAAAAGGGATTACAGTAATTTAGAAATGATTCTGGATGTAACTGTTCAGGCTAAGAAAATAGCAATTACAATGTTGAAGATTTGATTAGTGGTGAATTTGAACTATTATTATTATTATTATTATTATTATTATTATTATTATTATTATTATTATTATTATTATTATTACTTGCCAAGCTACAACCCTAGTTGGAAAAGCAAGATGCTATAAGCCCAAGGGCTCCAATAGGGAAAAATATCCCAGTGAGGAAAGGAAATAAGGAAATAAATAGATGGTGAGAATAAATTAACAATAAATCATTCTAAAAACAGCAACAACGTCACTACAGATTTGTCCTATATAAACCATTAACAACGTCAAAAACAGATATGTCATATATAAACTATAAAAAGACTCATGTCAGCCTGGTCAACATAAAAGCATTGCTCCAACTTTGAACTTTAGAAGTTCTACTGATTCAACTACCCGATTAGGAAGATCATTCCACAACTGGAATAAAACTTCTAGAATACTGTGTAGTATTGAGCCTCATGATGGAGAAGGCCTGGCTATTAGAATCAACTGCCTGCCTAGTATTAACAACAGAATAGAATTGTCCATGGAGATCTGAATGTAAGGGATGGTCAGAGTTATGAAAAATCTTATGCAACATGACTACTAGACTACTATAAATATATAAAATATATTTATCTTTGTAGCTGTCAAAGTAATACATTTAAACTCTATAGAAATGTTCATTCATTTTTTTTTTTGACAAAGGGAACAAAAATTAAAACATATTTGCAAACATTGCTGGAAATCTTCAACTTTCTAACCTGTGTTCTGGTGTGACATGTAAAGGATTTCTGAAATGCAACCAACTCTTCATTCCAGTATAATTTTTATGAAGCGCTTCATAGGGGGAATGATAGAACTTTTAACTATGATCCTCTACACTGTTAACTTTATACAGCATATATATATATATATTCAAATAAGCCATATATATTTTTGATACATTAATGTGTGGATTCTCTTAACGACCTCGGGATCAGAGCCCCAGGCGAAATCACACAAAGACAAGAACTTGGCTCCAGCCGGGAATCGAACCCTGGTCGGCAAGCTTGCCGACCAGGGTTCGATTCCCGGCCGGAGCCAAGCTCTTGTGCGAAATCACACAAAGACAAGAGCTTGGCTCCAGCCGGGAATCGAACCCTGGTCGGCAAGCTTGCCGACCAGGGTTCGATTCCCGGCCGGAGCCAAGCTCTTGTCTTTGTGTGATTTCACCTGGGGCTCTGATCCCGAGGTCGTTAAGAGAATCCAGACATTAATGTATCAAAAATATATATGGCTTATTTGAATATGAAAAACACGTAAAAATGTGCAAAATTTATCATATATATATATATATATATATATATATATATATATATATATATATATATACTGTATATTTATGAAAGGGTAGAAGAGACTCTTTAGGTATGGTAAGCAGCTCGTCTACAAGGACACTCCAAAATCAAACCATTGTTCTCTAATCTTAGGGTAGTGCCATATATTCTGTACCATGGTCTTCCACTGTCTTGGGTTAGAGTTCTCTTGCTTGAGGGTACACTGGGGCACTCTATTCTATCTAATTTCTCTTCCTCTTGTTTTGTTAATGTTTTTATAGTTAATATAGGAAATATTTATCTTAATGTTACTGTTCTTAAAATATTTTATTTGTCCTTGTTTCCTTTTCTCACAGGGCTATCTTTCCTGTTGGGGCCACTGGGGTTATAGCATCCTGCTTTTCCAACTAGGGCTGTAGCTTAGCAAGTAATAATAATAATAATAATAATAATAATAATAATAATAATAATAATAATAATAATAATAATAACTAGTTTCCACTGGCTCAAAGAGAAGGGGTCCTCCAAAGCAGAAAATTAAAATATGTAAGTATAAAGCGTATTATTTTCGAAATACCTATAAGACTAACCTTAAGAACATCTTGGAAATTACTAAACTACATCTAAAAGTAAATGATTTTTGTTTCATTAGGGCCCCTTGCCTCCAGCTAATCGGGCTTTGTACGGCTTTTACTAAAGTATTGGCGAGGGGGTGGGGCTCTTTACTAACTGAGTCCCTGGCCCCCAAATCTCTAGCAGCGTCAGTTCTAGTTTCAGAGTTTGCTAATGATCTAATTGCGAATTCAGTTCACAAGATAGAAGCCAACAATAATATACTACTGAAAAAAATGTGACCTTGTAATACGAATAACTAACTGGTTGATCTGATAATATAACATGACGTAACAGCTGATCTGATATTAAGTAATGAAATAAAAGCTATCAAGAATATGCAAAAAAAAAAAAAAAAAAAAAATAAAAAAAAAAAAATAAAATTACAGTAAATGATTTAGCACACTGGAAGATATAAAATGTACTCTATCATATACGATCGACATCTGATTAAAATGCCACCAAAATCTTGGGAAGTAGTGTTCCCATACCAGGCGTACAGACAAAGCAAATTCCATAACTTGGAAACTGCTATTCTAAAATATTCTTGAAGGGGGGGGGGCCAAGCATAAAACCCTGGAGGACGGGAAAATGGGAAAATGGATGCAAGATGTAGTGGTAAATTATACATTAAAATCAACACGTTGGGAAAAGTAGCAAATAATACACTTGACTAAAAAAAAAAAAAAAAAAAAAAAAAAAAAAAAAAAAAAAAAATATTCCTCCTCCTCTTGATGGCACATAATCAAAGCTTACACCGACGACTGGTTCTTCCGGAAGTTCTTAAGGCCTTGTTTTTTGTTACTTGGGTTGAACCAAGATATCCTCCTTGAGCAGGTCAAGTTCTTGCTTGGCGCTTCGAGGAGCAATCTAAAAGGCTACATCGCACGCAATAATTAAGGGCGGATGACTGGGCAGAAATAGAGTCGTCTAGCATATATGACAACATTAAGTTTAATATGCACCTGTTCGTGTTCAACTTTGTTACACGCCTAGTCTTTACTCTGCCCGAACTTTCTTATGTACTAATATAGATCTACGAATCAATACATTTATTCAAATGATTCTATATGACACACGAGTCAAATAAGATTAAATAAAAGAAGAAACAACACGATGCAAAAAAAAAAAAATAAATAAATAAAAGAAGAAGAAGAAGAAGAAGAAGAAGAAGAAGACTCATTTGTACTGAAGAAGAAGAAGAAGAAGAAGACGACTCATTTGTACTGAAGAAGAAGAAGAAGAAGAAGAAGAAGAAGAAGAAGAAGAAGAAGAAGAAGAAGAAGAAGAAGAAGACGACGACGACGACGACGACTTATTTGTACTGAAGAAGAAGAAGAAGAAGAAGAAGAAGAAGAAGAAGAAGAAGAAGAAGAAGAAGAAGAAGACTCATTTGTACTGAATATCATTTTTTTCATTCTACTAAAGATATAATCACATGCCATATGCAATCTTATAAACTCACTAATGATATTTTGACTTCTGAAATGCTTACTAAATAATAAAAGAACGTGGCAATCCTCAATACAACATACAGAAACAAAGGTCAGTAACCAATAAAAAAAGAAAGCTCTCCCTATTCCCAGCCATCAAAGTGTACTTCCTCACAAACCCTTAAGCCATCATTACCGAAACGACTTCAAGATGTAATACATAATACACTTCCTCCTACAGTTAATCTCTCATGGATTTTCTCCTTTAAAGATTACCTTCTGAACATTCATAAAAAAAACTTATACCTGAATAAAAACATTTCTTTTTTTACTAAAGAGTAAATATATACTTCATTTCCTATTGCTCACAAGAGGCACGAACTAAACCATTAGTAGAAGACCAACTGAAGCAGGAGGAACACATACATACTACAACTTGACAAGTGGACATTCATTTATTATGGACTTGCAAATGCAAAGATACGACAAAAAACAGCAGCACCAGCAATAATAAACAACAACAAAGCAACTACAGATATCGTTACTAACTGTGACCACTCAATTTTTTACTAAAGAGTAAATATATACTTCATTTCCTATTGCTCACAAGAGGCACGAACTAAACCATTACTAGAAGACAAACTGAAGCAGGAGGAACACATACATACTCCAACTTGACAAGTGGACATTCATTTATTATGGACTTGCAAATGCAAAGATACGACAAAAAAAAGCAGAACCAGTAATAATAAACAACAACAAAGCAACTACAGCCATCGTTACTAACTGTGACCACTCAATTTTTTACTAGAGTAAATATATACTCCATTTCCTATTGCTCACAAGAGGCACGAACTAAACCATTACTAGAAGACCAACTGAAGCAGGAGGAACACATACATACTCCAACTTGACAAGTGGACATTCATTTATTATGGACTTGCAAATGCAAAGATACGATAAGAAAAAAGCAGCACCAACAATAATAAACAATAGCAAAGCAACTACAGCCATCGTTACTAACTGTGACCACTCAATTTTTTACTAGAGTAAATATATACCTCATTTCCTATTGCTCACAAGAGGCACGAACTAAACCATTACTAGAAGACAAACTGAAGCAGGAGGAACACATACATACTCCAACTTGACAAGTGGACATTCATTTATTATGGACTTGCAAATGCAAAGATACGACAAAAAAAAGCAGAACCAGTAATAATAAACAACAACAAAGCAACTACAGCCATCGTTACTAACTGTGACCACTCAATTTTTTACTAAAGAGTAAATATATACTTCATTTCCTATTGCTCATAAGAGGCACGAACTAAACCATTACTAGAAGACAAACTGAAGCAGGAGGAACACATACATACTCCCACTTGACAAGTGGACATTCATTTATTATGGACTTGCAAAAAAAAAAAAAAAAAAAAAAAAAAAAAAAAAAAAAAAAAAAAAAAAAAAAAAAAACAGCAGCACCAGCAACAATAAACAACAACAAAGCAACTACAGCCATCGTTACTAACTGTGACCACTCAAAAGTGCAGCTCGGAGTAACCTTCACCTGTTATTCTAAATCACGACTCCTAATTCCGACCACACGTTCCTTTTATCTCCCCCGACAAATATATCTGAGGATTCTATTCACCCAGTACAAAGGGGCATCTGCTGATTTTCTATCGGGGAAAGTCTGTATGATCTTCACGTCATATGGTAATGATACCCTCCGTACAACCGTACATTTTTTATCAGCATTTCCCAATGGGTGATAGAGAGATTGCAATTCTAGTCATACAATGGTAGAGGTGCAACTGTTGTTTCAGCTGATTTATCAACCCTATATATTCTCTCTCTCTCTCTCTCTCTCTCTCTCTCTCTCTCTCTCTCTCTCTCTCTCTCTCTCTCTCTCTCTCTCTCTAAGTGCAAATCCAATTACAAAACGATCGCTATATGAATTAAAGCCCCACCACAAATCTTCATTGACATAAATGATGTACGTTATTTACGATTCTCTCTCTCTCTCTCTCTCCTCTCTCTCTCTCTCTCTCTCTCTCTCTCTCTCTCTCTCTCTCTCTCTCTCTCTCTCTCTCTCTCTCTCTTTACAATCTATTGTTTCAAATACATGGCAGATATGGCTTATTTATAAAGATTTTGTACCCGCTCTTTTTGTTTGCATCATTTTCCTAATTGTTATTTTATATGTCTTCAAATGCTCCCATAGTTCAATTATAGTGCAGCAGACTCTTTAGCAAAATTTGAAACACACTGAAATAGATAGTACAATTTTCAAACACACACTCAAATAGATAGTGCAATCAAATGACACAACAACTAAACCTGAAATCGATATCTTATCAGAACAAATAAACATCGCACTGGCATGGCAAAGGAACAAACAAAACCTTGAAGACATTACCATCCAGTGCACGACCCAAAACCAGCCCTAAACAAGGCGAAACAACGCAAAGCATCCAGCACGAGACATGCGCATCCCCAAGAGGAGATAATAATAATTTCCCGGACATTGTATTAACATCAATCTCGCCGAGGGTCTCATCATCTTATTACGCAGGGTGAAAAATCCTCTCCTGGGACTTGATTGACCTCACAAGATGCCGACGCCGCCGTTGCCCCCCTTCCGAATCCCTCTAAGCAGCTCGCCCGAGCTGACAAGGGCGACTGCACAGAGGTAAGTGACTTAATTACATGCAGCATCTAAAGGTATTGCTCGGGTGTCCTGAAGCACACCTAAATTGGGTCCAAGGATTCCCTCGGGGTCTTCCCTTGATGCTTTCATGTATGTGTGTGTATATATATATATATATATATATATATATATATATATATATATATATATAAACATATATGTATATATATACATATACAGTATACTGTATACACATACATATATACATATATATATATATATATATATATATATATATATATACATACATATATATATATATATACTGTATATATGTAATGATTAGAATAGTAATATTACATGTTTAAAACAAATGACGTAATATGTCATGTTGGTTGGAAGAGCTGGCCGTGAGATTTGCTATGGTCAACTCAGATTGTGTACAGGATGTAAGATGCTAAGTTGTCATTCTTTCTTAGTGTCAACACATTAGCTCTTCGTGTGAAAGTTTGTGACGTCACCGGATGCAGGTGTCTTCCGATTCCGTCACTTATCCAAATTAAAGCAAGTGTACGATTTTTGGGATATCAGTATTTTGTTCAGTTCTTATCTAAACTTCACCAGAATTGGTCATGTGGACCAACACAGCTTCCTCCAGTGATGGAGATGTTTAACTCAGTTGTTTATATACAATAAAACTTAAAAACCACCAAGATGTGTTCAATAAACCATCTAAATACATCTGAAAACAACTCATACTCAAATGTGTGCTTAAGACAGTAGCACACCAATAAATGGTGGCAGCGGTGGGATTGACTGTGTATTTCTAGGATATTGTTGTGTCTTACGCGCGTAACATTGACTATAAGAATGTGATCCTGTGTTGTGAACTGAACAAAATTTCGTTCTACAGTCTGCGCTTATGTGACCTTGACGTTTGCAGTTGTAACACGTCACTCCCGCTACTGGATTATTAATTACGTTCACTGTTTGTGGTTTTGTTTCATTCTTAGCAAAAACTTGAGTTAACACGGGATCGAGATCTGGACACTTGGACATGTGCTTCTTTATCTGTTTATAGACATCCAATTCCGTACTTGCAGGCATTAACTTCTTATCAAAGCACCGCACTAAAGCTTCAGGCAACATAAGTGTCATGCAAGTTAAATACATTAATCGTAAAAAATCTTTCACGGAGATATTATCGTTAGTAACCCAAGTGGAATTACCTAAAATGTCCTGATATTCGTTAAGCCTATCAGCTATGAGAGCTGCTCTCTCAACAACATTAAGCCGATTCATAGTGGCTTGATTAAGTGTATTTCGTAACGTTAACACCACATCCAAAGCTTCTTCACCCCCATAGATCGCGCGTAACCTAACTTTGAAATCATCCCAAGTAACTGCTTCCTGAAATGAAACACCTCTTAAATACGCACTCGCATCCCCCTTAGAAAAATCTATAAAACTTTTAGCTTCTTGTAATTGTACAAAAGGATCTACGATTTGTTTGGCATTTAAATGGGCATCAACGGATGAAATCCATGACTCCACATTTTGTGGCAAGAACCCGTTGACACGGCCTTGAAAAGGAAGGATGACAACTTAGCATCTTACATCCTGTACACAATCTGAGTTGACCATAGCAAATCTCACGGCCAGCTCTTCCAACCAACATGACATATTACGTCATTTGTTTTAAACATGTAATATTACTATTCTAATCATTACATATGTGGTGGTAGTCCACGTAATATTATGGATTTGAAGACGCATCATTTGTTGTTTTCGAACTTTCCGATTGAAAAATCAGGAATCAGACTTTCAGGTATAGGAAATAATGAATTAAACGTCATAGGCATAACTCATATTCAGTTCAGAGTCGGTAATCGCACGTTTGCCGATACATTTGTTGTTGTGAAAAACATTAATATGTATCCAGCTGTAATTATAGGATACCCATCTATGGGAAATCAAAACATTATCTTAGCTCCTGCAAAGCACGGCGTGTATATCAAAGGGAAATTCTATAAGTCTTCTAATACTTTAAAGTCAGTTTTGGATAAAAAGGAGACGACAAATGTAACCGTAACGTACGTTGAAGAACCAATAACTTGTCTCACTAATAAAGAAATAATGCACGCGACCCAGCAGAATTCTCGTTCACCCGTAATATCATCTTGCACGCAATATATCGAACCAAACATACCTTCGAATTTAATAGTGCAAATAAAGAAAACACTACCGGGATCTGAAATATTAATCCTTTCCGATACTTTGAAAACCAACGGATTGTCTGTCACACAAGCTATTTATACAGTAGGCTCACATCAGCAATGTAATATCGAAGTCTGTAATCATTTAAATAACACTTTAGTAATTCACAAAAATCAACATATCTTGGATGTAGAAGTTTATAAACATCGTATTCTTACCGTTGCTGAAATCAATCACTCTCAATCAGTTGCGGATGAATCCCTTTTACGATCTATTAAAAATAAAATCAGTAAGGACATTCAAGACGAAGAAATTCAGCAGAAAATTTTTGAACTTTTAAATAAATATACAGATGTTTTTTCCACTACGGATGGATCCTTAGGAAAAACAGATGTGATCGAGCATCAAATAAGGTTAAAAGACAAACAGAAAATTATATATGTACCCTCGTACAGACTCCCTATGAAATTCCAGAATGAAATAAATGATGAAGTAGGTAAAATGTTAGAGGAAGGAGTCATTAGAAAATCAAATAGCCCTTATAATTTTCCTTTAATAGTTGTACCGAAAAAAGATCGAACATGGCGTATCTGCGTCGACTTTCGTCGTCTAAACGAGGAAACGATCCCTGATCGATTCCCAGTGCCATGTACTGACGATATTTTGTCTTTGTTAGGTCAGAATAAATATTTTACCAGTTTGGACTTACTTAAAGGCTTTCACCAGATATCATTAGAAGAAGATAGTATCCCATACACAGCCTTCAGCACAGCCAGGGGACATTATGAATTTTTACGGATGCCTTTTGGTTTACGTTGTGCTCCTATAACATTTACAAGAATGATTAACATAGTGTTTGGAGACTTGTTAGGGGATATATTGCATGCCTATATGGATGATCTTGTAATCTTTTCCAACACCTTAGAGGAACATCTACGTAAGTTAGAACTAGTACTACAGAGATTAAGACAACATAACTTAAGGGTAAAGATTAGTAAGTGTGAATTTTTCAAAACAGAATTGATATATTTGGGTTTCGTGGTGTCAAGCCAAGGTCTTAAAGTAGTCCATGATAAGGTGTCGGCTATACGTAATTTTCCCATACCTACTAATGTCAAGGGAATACAGCAATTTCTGGGTTGTAGTGGATATTACAGGCGTTTTATACGCAACTATTCAATAATAGCCGCTCCTTTAACTGATCTTACGAAGAAGGGCGTAGATTTCATATGGTCTGAGCAACATCAACAGGCGTTTAATACTTTGAAAGATGAACTGTGTAGTTCTCCTATCTTAAAATTTCCTGACTTCGGTAAGGAATTCTTCATTGCAACAGACGCCTCAGACTTAGGAGTAGGAGGGGTATTGCTTCAGCAATATGATAAACAGTTTTTCCCGATAGCTTTCTATTCTCGAAAATTGAGAACTTCCGAAAGTAAATATGCAGTAATAGACAAGGAAGGACTAGCTATTGTTAATTCGCTAGTGCATTTTAAGTTCATAATTTACGGTTATCCCGTTAAGGTTCTTACTGACCATAAACCACTAACAGAGTTCTTTAAAGGCTTCAATCACAGCCCTAAACGAACTCGGTGGCATTTAATCATTCAAGATTTTGGCGCAAGAATCGGGTATTTACCTGGGAAAGCAAATATCATTGCGGATGCATTATCACGCAACCCCGTGTCATCTTGTACGGAGTCTTTAGCTGAATTAATAGATATATCAACATCCATGCCTATTGTAAAAACAATATCTGAACAAGAAGATTTAGGCTGGAGTGCTGAATTGTTACAGACTGAGCAAAGAAAAGATCAGAAAATAGAAACAATTATAAATGCTTTGAAAGGCAATCATAAAGAAAAAGAATATATAAAGTATAAGCAGCAGAATTATGTAATCAAAGATAATATTCTGTGTAGGACTGTGACAAGGAAAACCCGCAATACACCACATGTAACTAACGACCAGGTAGTAGTACCAAACTCACTTGTTTCCACTGTCCTGAATTGGTTGCATTCAAATCCATTACATGGACACCCTGGGTTCTCATTAATGTCACAGAAAGCCAAATCATTGTTTTATTGGCATACAATGCTTACAGATATAAAAAGACACATAGCTAATTGTCGCACATGTCAGGAAAACAAAGGGCATACGAAAACACCTGTTAGCTTAGGAGCTTATCCTGTTCCCAATCAACCCTTTGAAAGAATACATTTAGATTTGTTAACAGGATTTTACGAGTCAGACAGAGGGAATAAGCACCTCTTAGTGATTATAGATGCTTTAACTCGATATACAGAACTAATAGCGCTTAAAACTAAAACTGCGATTGAATGCGCTAGGAAGTTTTACGAGTGTTACATTTGTAAACATGGAATTCCACACATGATAATCTCAGACTCGGGTGGTGAATTTAATAATCACTTTCTTATCTCATTGTGTGAATTCCTCAACATAAAGAAGGTTAATACCATGATATATCACCCAGAGTCGAATGGGCTAGTGGAAAGAGCAAATAGGAAGATATTAAATATATTAAGGGTAACACTAGGGGGATCAGACCCCAACTGGGATATTGCAATACCGGCGGCACTGAGTACTCTGAATCATTCATATCATATATCAATTAAAATGTCACCGCATGAAGCATTGTATGGTACCCCAGTTAGAACACCTTTCCATGTATTAACGCCTACAACTAATCTATCAAATCCTTTAAAAGAATGTATAAATGCAAGTATAAGTCGATATGATATCCTTCGAAAGAATTTAGAAGAATCACAAATCATAATGAAAAGGAATCATGATAAAATAGCGAAACCAACTAAAACATATACCGTGGGTGATAACATCTATATTCAAATCAATGTCAGAAAAGGGCTCAACTATAAACTAACACCTAAGTTTGAAGGCCCATTTAACATTTTGGAAACATTAACGGCCAATAGGTTTAGAATTCAAAACGTAGCCCAACCCACGGATGAGAGAATAGTACCATTGTCTCACATAAGAAATTAAAAAGAAGTGAGGAAAAATTTTAATTTTAATTTAAAAGTTTTCTTTTTAATACAGGAGTAATTACATATGTTTTTTCTCGTTACAGGTTTCCAAGATGAATTTTTTGTTGTTGGGAGTGATATTGTTCGCTCAGACATTTTTTTCGTATGGGATGAGTTCTAAGACTAAGAATATATATTTTAAATATGGAAATATAGTTGAAAGACAAGAAGACATTTTTATTACATCAACCAACGTAATTGTCGAAGTGCATATGCAAGCAATTTTTCTTCAAGAGAATGATGTCACTAGCTTAAGAACCGCCATTTCAAGGTTTTCTGCATCATTGGATGAGTTGCATAGGAGACATTTTCATTTGACTACTAAGAGTTTGCTTGGATCAACATTAAAAGTTGCAGAGATGCTATCTGATGACTTAAAAAATAAGACTGGAGAGACAGGATCTTTGGCTTATGACCTTTTGATGTGGACTGTAGGACACGAACAAAAAGAAAGACGGAATCCGTTCATTTATGCTGCATTAAGCATCTTTGGGTCTGTTGCAAGTTTAGGTTTAGGACTTTCCAATCGTCTTAAAATTAGTAATCAAAATAAGAAAATTGAGTTCTTGACTCATAAAGATGAATTGATTATGTCAGAACTAAGGGATCAGTTAGCTTCAATCAATAAAATTATGGATTTGTTAAATGAACATTCAGATATCGTTCAAATTACGGAAGTACAGGATTTGTTAGCAACATTAACGTATTATGATTCAAAGATAGATCACATACATAACAGAATTGCACATTTCATTGAGAAATCCAAGGATTATGTAGAAGCTATCACGTTAGCAACTAAAGGTGTATTGTCGCCCCATTTGTTGCCTATACGTTACTTAAAATTAGTTCTGGAGAACGGAAGGGATAAACTAGGCTATGTTCCTTTGTTAGACGAACATAGGTTAGAATTTTATTACAGCCTAATTACAGTAAACGTAGATAATAACAAGATTAGGATTACAATTCCCTTTGATTCTTCTGATGCCTGGCAATCTTACAGGATATCACCATTTCCGACTTTCATGACGAATCACTCAAATCCAGTAATATCCAGTTTGACAGGACACGTATTGATTTCCCCAGACAAGGAAACATATACGGTCATTAAAGACTTAAATCAATTAACTCACTGTTCAGACGCAATGGATAGAAAAATATGTACAGCTGACTCATTTGAATTCCGTAAAAACTTGATGGATTCATGCGAGTTAGGTATAGTGCTAGACGGTGCTCTCTCCCATACAAGTGAAAATTGTCTGGATAAGCTTTATCCCTTTGACAATAAAGAATTCAATTGCAGACTAAATAATGGCTCGTGGATACGATACGACAAGGACGGCTTCAATATATCATGCCCTGACGGATCCACATCCTACAACCACATCTTCGTCGCAGCAGATGGCTGTATCGGGACTTCCCCGAATTCCATGGTGACTGGCCTACGGACAATCATCAGAGAACGTGCTTACTTCGCGAACTTCACGTGGACCTCTACAACGCCCGCACTTCCTCTCCCCTATAAAGGAAGTGTGGCGAAACACTTAATGAAACTTACCGAAAAGGACCACCTGTCGCCGACTTACAAAGAGATTCTTCAACCTATATTACTAGCAGGTTTATTTGGAACGGCGTTAATTTTTATCGCCGTGAACATCCTTGTTTGGCGTAGGTTACGGCACAGCAAGCAGCTACAAAGGAACGAGTTGAATAGCCCTGACAATACCCCTTACCTGATACAATTCAAAGCTGTATGAGTGGCCACCTCATTCGCTAAGGGAGTAATTTGTCAGGATGATGTTTGTATGAAAAGCTGACTAGTACGCTAGTAATATGTAATTAAAGAAATTCTCTACAGTTGCATTGTTAAAAATACATTTAAAATAACATTTAAAAAATAAATAAAATAAAAAAGGATATAAATCATTTTTTTCTCTCGGCATCTAATAAAAATATATAAGCCGGAATGTTAAAAAGAAAAGAGAAAAAAAAGAAAAAAATATAAGATATATAACAGAATCTATGGGCATCTAATAAAATGTATCAGCCCTATATATAAATATATATATATATGTACGAAACCGTGGTACGTGTACGTACCAGGAATTCGTATTTGTGCACTGAATATTGAGTATCTTGTTTCTGACAAAGGTAACAATTATTCTTTATCAAGTTACCGAATCATTTGTAAGTCAGAATTTGTTTTGTTTTTTGGTACCATGTAATCATTTGCTAGCAATGTACCATATATATGATCTTGGTTTTATCATGCATTTTTCTTTTTGCTTTGGTAATATCTTTTTTGTATGCATTATTGTTATTAGTTTTGATGTGCCTATTTGGACATTCGTCCTCAGTTGGATGTAGCTAGTTTTGAACAATGAATGATACGTATGTCCAGTCACACCTAATAACCATGTTTCGGCTTGTTGTTAAATTTTTGTAAAAAAAAAAAAAAAAAAATTGAGATAGCTGGCCGAGCATATGTAATGATTAGAATAGTAATATTACATGTTTAAAACAAATGACGTAATATGTCATGTTGGTTGGAAGAGCTGGCCGTGAGATTTGCTATGGTCAACTCAGATTGTGTACAGGATGTAAGATGCTAAGTTGTCATTCTTTCTTAGTGTCAACACATTAGCTCTTCGTGTGAAAGTTTGTGACGTCACCGGATGCAGGTGTCTTCCGATTCCGTCACTTATCCAAATTAAAGCAAGTGTACGATTTTTGGGATATCAGTATTTTGTTCAGTTCTTATCTAAACTTCACCAGAATTGGTCATGTGGACCAACACAGCTTCCTCCAGTGATGGAGATGTTTAACTCAGTTGTTTATATACAATAAAACTTAAAAACCACCAAGATGTGTTCAATAAACCATCTAAATACATCTGAAAACAACTCATACTCAAATGTGTGCTTAAGACAGTAGCTCACCAATATATATATGTATACATAGATATATATATGTATATATGCATATATATATATATGTATATATGCATATATATATACATATATATGTATAAATATGCATATATATACACATGTATACATACATATATATATACATATATATATATATATATATATATATATATATATATATATATATATGTGTGTGTGTGTGTGTGTGTTTACATATACATATATAAATAGCATGAGAGAGAGAGATTGTTAAATAAAAAGCATACAGCATAGTCAATGCTGCCATGATGGATTGCAGCGTATTACATTTTACGGAAAGCTTAGAAAAAAATCACAGGTCACCTAGAAATCCTAAGGGTTACATAGACCAAGTTAAGTCAACCTTAAACAAATGCCAAATTTCACCACCCGATCAAAAAACCATTGCTACCGACCGTTTAAACTACGGGGTCACTGCGGGAGCAGGGTCACGCAGTGCATCATCCTTTGAAAAGGCAGCAGCAGTGACACGCAAAAAAAAAAAAAAAAAAAAAAAAAAAAAAGGAGGAGGAGGAAGAAGAAGAAGAAGAAGAAGAAGAAAAAGAAGAAGAAGCCATTGTCTGGCCCTCCCATGATATTTCTTCTTTTTTAGTGTTCCTAATAATTGAATGCAACCATTGTCTGGCCCTCTCTGGTCCTACCTTGGGAAGGAAGAAGAAGAAGAAGAAGAAGAAGAAGAAGAAGAAGAAGGCTTACACTTCCCTCTTTCAAAGAAAATAAAGTAAATTACAATCACATTCGCTTACGGGCTGCCAACACATAAGACAAGGCAATCTTTACAGAACAGAACATGCTTACGCAACCCTGTATCTTCATTTAACGTGTCCGATGTGAGACAAGCTATGCTAGTCCAAGATTAGCCTAGTAAGGCACATCAGTTCACATAGACGGAGGTGGGGGATGAGTATGGACATCAAGGTTAAGAACTATTCAAATTACATTTAACATCTACTGAGGAACTTTAAATGTTGCCGACAATAAAAGTAGACTACTATTAGATTAAACTTTAGTAAAACCCAGGTTCTATAGATATTAATCTATGGACCTTGGTAAAACCAAGCCAGACCGTAGCTTGTCAAAGTCAAAATATTTTGGTGTTTTACTTTTGCCAATGTGTGACATGAGATAATAAGGTCGACTTAATAAACACATATTAAGTACTTTTGTGCGTAAAACTAATCACCTAATTTCCCTTTCTTATGTTAGTATAGGCTCCATCTAACTGTATATCTCTTCCCCCCTTGTTTGATATCATATATTGTCCAATTAACTTTCTGTATTGTTCCCTTTTTTTAATAACTATACAAGGTCCTTTCGGGAATAACAACAGCACAAGTTCCATCGGTCAAGAAGCCTTAATTTTCATGTTCACTTGCGAAAAATATCTATAAAGTTTATCCCCGATTCCTGACTGATTGATTGATTGATTATGAGTTACCTGGCATCCTGACATCTAGGGTCATTGACGCCGATATTACTTGTTATAAATGAATAAATAAATGGTAATTCAGTTTAATAACAATAAAAGTGAAAACATCCTTATAACAGTTAGATAGCTTTAAAAAGACCTGTTTCTGAAATAAATTTAAAAATACCACTACTATAGTACGACATATCATGTCCGAGAATCATGGCAAGGATGAACCTACCATTCCCACGTCATATGTCTATTTCTTTCATTACTATAAGTGGGGCATTCGATCAACAAATGTCTCACTGTCAAAGGTATCAAACAGTCACCGCAATAAGATTGATGCTTACCATTCAGCAGAAACTTGTGTGCGAACCGAGTGTGACCAATGCGGAGACGACAAATATATGTCTCCCACTTTCGAGGCATCTTGTTATACCTCCAAGGAGATATGACATTTGTTATTTTTCTCATTTTATTCCCACCTAGACTATCCCAGTGCTGTTGCCAATTATTATAAAACAATTTCTTGATGGTAGGTAGGAAATAATTACAGGGGATGGAATACCTTCTTGGTAGCAACTCGGATGCAGCATTCTTTGCCAATAAATCTGCCTTCTCATTCCCAGACACACTGACATGTGCTGGAACTCAACAAAATCGAACCATTATACCTATTAGTCCAATAATAAAAAGCCATTCTAAAATCTTTAAAACAAAAGGGTTACTAGAATTAAAAACTTCTAAACCTTGAGGGACACTCCTTGAATCATTAAAAATGGCAAAATTACCCTACTTCTCCAATGCTATTTTCTCAATAGCGGTTAGTATGCCATACAATTTGGCAGTAAATATGGAAGCTGTAAGAGGAAGTGTACCTCTATAATTAAAACCATTACTATGTACTCCAAATCCAACGCCAGCATCAGATTTGGAGCCATCGGTATATATAAGAGTAGATTTCCTATGTTCAGCAATATATTCCATAAAAAAAGATCTGGCTTCTATGTCAGTCATATTCTTTTTGACACCAATAAAATATTCACAAAAAGATATCTCAGGTAATTTCCATGGAGGGGCTCATGATATCTTAAATGGAAGCACCTTACTTCTAATTATATCACGACTGTTCAATAATGGTTTCACCCGAAAACCACAAGGAGATTTTGGGTGCATCTCAAAGTATGTGAGTGCCTTACAAGGCTGGCAGTCTGAAAGGCTAAAGAATTAGGCAGTCTTTGCAACCTAAACCAATACCAAATAATAGAAGACTTTCAATAAAGGTCCAAAGGTAACTCTCCAGAATCAACAAGGAGGCTTGGGATAGGTGAAGTTCTAAAGGCCCTGTGGTCAATCTGATACCAGTATGATGTATAGAATCTAAAACCTTTAGTCGACTTGGGGTGGCTGAGGAGTATATTTCACAACCATAACTAATTTTTGAAAAAAATTAATATTTATGTAATTTCAAAATAGTTTTGTAGTCTGCTCCCCATGATGTATGGGACAAAACTTTTAAAAGATTGAGCCTTAAGACACTTTACTTTTAAAGTTTTTCAAGTGAGGAACCCATGTAAGCCTACAATCAAATATCAATCCTAAAAATCTAACATCACATGCACAAGGGATCCGTTGACCTTTGATGTACATATTTGGGTCTAGATGTACTCCCCGAATACGACAGAAACGGACAACAGTAGTTTTGCTTGTTAAAAACTTGAATCCATTCATATAAGCCCAATGAATAAATTTGTCAATTGAGAGTTGGAGTTCTCCCTCAATCATCGACACTCTAGATCCAGCAAATGATATGGAGGGATCATCTACAAATAGTGTTGAGAGAATATCTTGCAGAATAACAGAGGATATCCCATTTATGGCTAGTGCAAATAGGGTTACACTCAGCACACTACCATGGGGAACTCCCTCTTCCTGACATTTTCTCTTTAACAGAGTTTCACCTACTCTAACTTGAAAAACTCTATGTGAAACAAATGCTTGATTGAACAATGGTAGCTCTCCTCTCAATCCTAAATTATGAATGGTTTTAAGTATACCACATCTCCATGCAGTATCATATGCCTTTTCAAGATAAAAAAAAATGACTGTTACATGGTGCTGTTTGAGGCAAAGGCTTCACAAATAGAGGACTCAAGTGGTACCAACTCAACCAGATGCAACGATGGCCAAGACGACAGTCTACGGTACTAGGAAGAGGTTGGAGCTAGTTGATTACCAGCAAATGGAGAAACTTCCCGAAGTAGTAGAGTTGCCAATGAAACGAGAAGTTGGAAACGTCAAATCTGTTAAGGGATGTTACCAAAGAAAGATGGAACCCAGAGATGACCCAGTTAGACAGCTGAAACCCAGGGATATAGGCAAAGGATGACTCATTGGAGAAGGATCTTATGAGAGGGCTTTCATATACAGGGTCAAAGGAAAAGATGGGGATTGGATGGACGCTGTGCTAAAGGTGTTGGATGCCAATGGCTTTGCACAAAACGAAGCGTTCTTCAATTGTTTGTTTCTTTTACTGCAATGACTGAATTCGTTGTTTTAGTATAGCTATGCATATCTAGAGGTGCATCACCTACTTGATTTTTGTTACCATTAAAGTATAAGGGATTACCTGGCAAGTTTCTTTCCTCTTCCTTTTCTACTAATACTACTACAGCTAATAATAATAATTACGATATTAATACGAATTACTATTACTGTCTAAAGGACTAAAAACAGTAAGATAACTTCTCGTAGACTGAAATACTGAAATATTTATACAGAATTTAAATCATAAATTTTGTTTGGTATGAAATACATTTACTGGCAAATTAGTTTAGTGGGTCTTTCTAATTCTTGACATAGCCTTTACCATTACATAATTTCATAACCGTAAACAAACCACCATGACTCTTAAAAGAATTTGCAATGACAATTATTAGTCTGAAGCTGTTAAGTAAAAGGTTTTACCCTGAATTTTCAATCAAATCATCAATTAATAGAGAAGGTGACATTGAATTTTTTATTTAGAATTTACCATTTCCATTACATCCTCAATTATAAAAATATTGATAAAATACAGTTTTCTTTACTACGAATTCTTAGATTAAGAGTTAAGAAAATCTACAGATTTGTGACAACAATAAACTCAAGTTATTCTTCAATTTTCAAGGTTAAAAGGATTTACAAAATCCAGTTATGCAGCAACACACAAAATAACTTTTATTTCTTTTATAGGAGTCATTTGGCGGTGCTCTCAAATAGCACAAGAAGAAGGAGCGACCAATAAGTGAACCTGCCTGTCTTAAAGCAACAAGCTAATAAACTCTTCTGAACTAAGATAAGAGTTGGGTTTAAATATGAACAAGACTTTTAGTTACATTAAGTCATTGAATATGAAAACGAATACCAGAGTTGGGTTTAAATATGAACAAGACTTTTAGTTACATAAAGTCATTGAATATGAAAACGAATACCAGAGCTGGGTTCAAATGTGAACAAGACTTTTAGTTACATTAAGTCATTGAATATGAAAACGAATACCAGAGCTGGGTTTAAATGTGAACAAGACTTTTAGTTACATTAAGTCATTGAATATGAAAACGAATACCAGAGTTAGGTTTAAATATGAACAAGACTTTTAGTTACATTAAGTCATTGAATATAAAAACGAATACCAGAGTTGGGTTTAAATATGAACAAGTCTTTTAGTAGCATTAAGTCATTGAATATGAAAACGAATACCAGAGTTGGGTTTAAATATGAACAAGACTTTTAGTAACATTAAGTCATTGAATATGAAAACGAATACCAGAGTTGGGTTTGAATATGAACAAGACTTTTAGTTACATTAAGTCATTGAATATAAAAACGAATACCAGAGTTGGGTTTAAATATGAACAAGACTTTTAGTTACATTAAGTCATTGAATATGAAAACGAATACCAGAGCTGGGTTTAAATATGAACAAGACTTTTAGTAATATTAAGTCATTGAATATGAAAACGAATACCAGAGTTAGGTTTAAATATGAACAAGACTTTTAGTAACATTAAGTCATTGAATATGAAAACGAATACCAGAGCTGGGTTTAAATATGAACAAGACTTTTAGTTACATTAAAGTCATTGAATATGAAAACGAATACCAGAGCTGGGTTTAAATATGAACAAGACTTTTAGTAACATTAAAGTCATTGAATATGAAAACGAATACCAGAGCTGGGTTTAAATATGAACAAGACTTTTAGTAACATTAAAGTCATTGAATATGAAAACGAATACCAGAGCTGGGTTTAAATGTGAACAAGACTTTTCGTTACATTGAAGTCATTGAATATGAAAACGAATATCAGAGTTGGGTTTAAATATGATCAAGACTTCTAGTTACATTAAGTCATTGAATATAAAAACGAATACCAGAGTTGGGTTTAAATATGAACAAGACTTTTAGTTACATCAAGTCATTGAATATGAAAACGAATACCAGAGTTAGGTTTAAATATGAACAAGAATTTTAGTTACATTAAGTCATTGAATATAAAAATGAATACCAGAGTTGGGTTTAAATATGAACAAGACTTTTCGTTACATTAAGTCATTGAATATGAAAACGAATACCAGAGCTGGGTTTAAATATGAACAAGACTTTTAGTTACATTAAGTCATTGAATATGAAAACGAATACCAGAGTTGGGTTTAAATAT
>NC_090743.1:36263225-36318225 GCF_036898095.1 Palaemon carinicauda
AGAGAGAGAGAGAGAGAGAGAGAGAGAGAGAGAGAGAGAAGAGAGAGAGAGAGAGAGAGAGAGAATATTCCGTTTAACTAGGTTTCTTCGAATCCATTCTTGCAGTATAATGACAAGAGAACTGGCTAATTTACATGTCATTTCCTGTTTCATCAAGAAAAAATGATTGAGAAATGCAAGGCAACGCTTTCCACCACAGATTTCAAAACGGGTTTGGAAAACACAACCTTGATGACAATTTAAACCTCAAGCTTGAGCATCTAATTCTACCTCATTTACAACTCTCTCTCTCCCTCTCTCTCTCTCTCTCTCTCTCTCTCTCTCTCTCTCTCTCTCTCTCTCTCTCTCTCTCTCTCTCTCTCTCTCTCCAATATACTTGCAAGAAAATATAATACATTGCAAAAACTCCTTTTAAGGTTGTCAGGAAACTGAATTAAATAATACAGATTTAATATTCCCCCCCCCCCCTCTCTCTCTCTCTCTCTCTCTCTCTCTCTCTCTCTCTCTCTCTCTCTCTCTCTCTCTCTCCAATATCTTTGCAAGACGAATGAATGAACATTGCAAGAACTCCTTTTAAGGTTCTCAGGAAAATGAATTATATAACACATTTAATATTGCTCTCTCTCTCTCTCTCTCTCTCTCTCTCTCTCTCTCTCTCTCTCTCTCTCCTCTCTCTCTTCAATAAACTTGCAAGACAAATATACAACATTGCAAAAACTCATTTAAAGGTTCTCAGGAAAGTGCATTATATAACAGATTTAATATCTCTCTCTCTCTCTCTCTCTTTCTCTCTCTCTCTCTCTCTCTCTCTCTCTCTCTCTCTCTCTCTCTCTCTCTCTCTCTCTCTCTCACTAAGAAAATGGCAATGGAATCAATCAAAAATACGTAAGTACATAAAACTGGATTCTGAAACTCTACGATTAATAATGGATTAAAAGCTTTAATATATTAAAACCAGGGAATTGATTCAATTCTTTTCAAAATGATCTAAACACAACACGGATTACAAAAAAAAAAAAATTCTTTTGAATTCCAGTTAAGAGTTTTAGTTCTGGCATTGAGATTATCTCCATAATACCACAGCTAACCATAATCCAGCAGGGTAAACTTAAGTCTGATATATTTTCATTCACAAAGGTAAATCGAATTTTCAGCGATCATACCTAAGATCAAGGGCAAATACATGCAGATAAACTGTAAAAGATGAAGCAATTAAATTGAAATAGCAATTACAAATTATGAAGTGTACAGGTCATTTCCCCTGAAATCAAAACAAAAATAAGAAACATTTGGATTTACTTAATGCAGACAATTCAAAACTTTACATCATTAAATGAATATCACATGGGTGTGAGCGGACTTTAAACCTTTAAACGACGTAGCCAGAGACTAATATCATGATCAGGAATAAGATATTCAATGGACCACAAGTTTTTGTCCAACAAATTAGGATAAGAATCGGCAGTTGAAGAACAGACAAAAAAAAAAATAAAAAAAAAATAAAAAATAAAAATACTCGAAACAGGGGAGAATACAGAGTTAAAGATTTTTTCAGAATATTTTAATCACCAAATATATTAAATGACTTCCTCAATAAGCCAATATTCTGTATAATTTGAAATAAAGTAGCACACCTAAAATTTCAAAGTTTTATACAGTTAAAGAAACATCATCACTGTAGAGATCCAGATGGTGAGGAGCCACAGACCTAGATCTTAGGGTTTAGGGTTCAACTTCATGCCAATATTTTGCAAAATGCAGTAATTTTTGCCAGAATTCTATGAAGGGATTCAGGAACCCCAGATCAACATTCAGTAGATGGAATTGGTGAAAAGAGAGTAGCATCATCTGCATATGCAATGAGCTTGTTTTCTAGGCCAAACCACATAGCATGTGTATATAGTATGAAAAGTGATGCACCAAGAACACTACCATGAAGAACACCATAAATCATATTCCTATACTCTCTATGGTGCGTCCATCAGCAATAACACTGCAATCTTTTCCTTAAAAATTCAATAACAATGCTAAGTAAGGACCCGCCCACTCCAACTACTTGAGTTTGAAAACCAGGACAGTCAAAGACAGCACTAAAATTAAGGCCAAAAATACGAACTTCCTGACCACAATCAAGGGAATTCTGCACAGCATTGGAAATGTAAAAAGAGTATCACATGCTCCAAGGCCTTTGCGAAAGCAAAATTGCAAACTAGGGAACAGTTTATAACATTAAGCATACCTATAAACGCATTTACCACATAGGGTAACATTAAAAATTCTCAAACAAGTGCAAAAAGAGGGTCTTCTGGCTAAATTGCAGAAAATAACAGAAAACTTGGGAGCTACGAGTGAGTATAACAGACATCAACCATAATTAATATATATATATATATATATATATATATATATATATATATATATATATATATATATATATATATAGGCCTATGTATATATCTCATAAAAGCCATAAATATTTCTAACATCGAATTCATTCTGCCCCATGATCAGAGAATAAGGGGAATTAACTTTAACTTAATGATAATAGCTTCTGGTCGGCCAAGGATTCGAACCAGGACCAAGTTGAAACTGAGGTTCCAGTGAGTTATCATTGGCCAAGTGGTAATTCAATCGAATCCCAGTTTCGACTGGGTCCGGGTTTGAATCCTTGGCCGACCAGAAGCTAATATCCTAAAGTTAATTCTCCCTTGGGTCTCTGATCCCGAGGCAGAGCAAATTCTATATTAAGAGGTATTTATGGCATAAATGACTAAATGAAAAAACAGTAAATCTGAAAAATTGTCAGATATACATGTGTATAAATACAAGATATATATATATATATATACATATATATATATATATATATATATATATATATATATATATGTATGTATATATATATATATTTATATATATACATATATATATACATATATATATTTATATATATATATATACATATATATATTTATATATATATATATATATATATATATATATGTATATATATATATATATTTATATATATACATATATATATACATATATATATTTATATATATATATATATATATATATATATATATATACATATATATATTTATATATATATACATATATATATATATATATATATATATATATACACATATATATATGTATGGATATATATATATATATATATATATATATATATATATATATATATATATATATATATATTGCTGTGATCAAACACCACTACAGTCTGACTCCAACACCCACAGGGGTAAGACATGTTTTCTTCTTTGCTCCGCTTAGAACTCATAGATATCGACCAATGAGGTTCTTTAATAAAAAAAAATCTATCTTTGACTCTGGGTCATCGGCATCATTCTGGCCTCTTTTTCAGTGTCACCACAGCTAGGTTTATGTGTCCCCTTTCTTTGCGACAAAACTTCAAGAAAAGTGAACGCTATGGTGCAAAATGAAGATTATGACACGAGATCATAGTCTCGGGCCTTTTAACGACCCAAGAAGACGTCTCGGATTATGTGGATGTGCAGCCAACATTAAAGGAAGAGTTTATTATGGAGTAACTCACGCTAACTTAACATTCTTCGTTAATGTAGACAGACGTTGATGACCCTGATAAGATCTTAAAGATGGACAACAAGAAACCAACAGTTTGAAGTGACTGACCCCCATAATATAACACATTGAAAACAATCGTAACAAAACATATTGATGTAACAATAACAGAAAACGGAGAATAAGAACTCCAAAAAACCAATGAAAGGAAAAATGACAGGGCTAAAGTGAATGTGACAAAACCCCCCAAAAAATCCCATGTTAAGACAAAGTTTGAAACACCGAAGATGGCAAAAAGACTCATAGGAAGAGGCGACTTCATAGCCTACCAATACATCCCAAGTCAATATATAGAACAAGATATGTTTGTGAAATTGTCAATGTAGGCCTATAGAACAAGATATTTATCCCTTACCACTTTTATGGAATTTATGGGTAAACGCGAATTTGCTGTCCGTGTGATATTTTTTTTTTTTCAAAGATGGGTACAGATCTATCTACCTAATGAGTATCATCAGCCGCTGTCTGGTCCTCAATGTTTCTATCTTGGGTGGAGAGGGGGCTGGAGCTTATTATTTACTTATATGGATAGCTAGATATTTAAGGTCTAGGGACAGAGCCTAACAAGAGTGTTTTCAGTCCTTTGGACATTCTGCGGCAGTGGTATGGCATGTTCCTTGCACTTGTTGTGAATAACTTTTATATAATAATAATAATAATAATAATAATAATAATAATAATAATAATAATAATAATAATAGATACAATCTGTTCTTGATTCATTCACAAAATTCAGATAATCCTTTTACACACCCCTGGCTCGTTTGAGCAAAATTTCAAGGTAAGAGTAACTTTTTGTGAATAACCACTAATTGAAGGAAGACTATGAAAAGAAACTAATCCCTTGTGTCAGTAGAAATGCAAGTCACTTAACCACAACGATCAAATGCTTAACTCAGTTTTAAACGTGGAATGTTGTAGCCAGGCGGATGTTACGTTGCTCCCTAATAAAATAATCAAGCATTATCAAAAGAAAAAAGCGCTCGCCAGGTGGATTGAGATCCGCACACGAAAAAGATCAAGCTGTGCACCTTGATCTTCATCCTTAAGGTGGGTTCACACGGTATCTTCTCCGACGATTATCGGAAATTCAAGAAAGCTTCTCTGACAGATTTGGGTGGACTGTTTACCTACACTGTTAAAAAAAAACCGTAATTTTAATCGGAAATTTTTCCATAAAAATATACTGGTCTCAGCCGTATTTCAGTAAAATACGGGAGACCGTATTTTTCATCATTCTTTGGTATTATTTTTTACGGGTTGGTGACCGTTATATCACTCTTTTTCGTCAATATATCCGTTTTTAAAACGGTAAATGCCTGGCAACATTTATTCCATGATTTTCGCAGTTATTATTACGGCAAATTTTTAACAGTGTATTGCTAGTTCTTCCGCTGCTATTCTGTCACTTCGGTGATCAAGTAAATTTGATTATAAGTGGTTCACGTATATAATCAATGGATAGAGCGACACTGAAATAATTAGAGACCCTGGGTATTTCAAAAGTCCACTACATTTCGAAAAAAAGTATAGCAACTTTTTTCTGCTGCCATCAGAAACATCTTCTTGATCAACGAAAAAGCAAGGAAAATTTAGTTCAAAAAATGCGAAAATGTATACAGCTTCTAAATATAATTTTTATCACAGAATGATGATGAATTGAACATGCAAATCAATTTAAAAATATCCTAGTAATAAAATTGATACAACCGTAAGATAATTTTCAGAATTAAATAAGGCAGTATTGCTTTCAGCTTGTTCTTGGAAAAATGTAGATTGTTAGTTGAACAATTCCCCAAGAATGGCCTTGAAAAGCTAACTAGAGAATCTTGAAGTTTTGCGGAAAAATTGTCAACTCGGCTAAACATTACAATGTGCAAACCCGCCTTTTATTAATGCGACATGGACGGACATCTGAAATCTATTCCAGCCAGGAAAGTACCTTTCAATTATGATATTCATACCTTTGAAGATTCAAAACTGATTAAAAAAAATTGCTATTTTGACTACCATCGTGGAAAACCAACACCGTCGTCAAGGTATTGTAAAATCTCTGCAGACTTTGTCAACGATAACAGTAAGAGTATCCAAGTAGCAATTAGGACAATCGTCCCGGTAAGTACTAGAGAAGAAAGCATACATACAGATAGAAAAGGCCCCATGTTCCTTGCATGATTTTATATACAGTATATATATATATACATACACACACATATATATATATACATATATATATATATATATATATATATATATATACAGTATATATATATATACAGTATATATATATATATATATATATATATATATATATATATATATATATATATACAGTATATATATATATATATATATATATATATATATATACAGTATATATATATATATATATATATATATAAATATATATATATATATATATATATATATATATAAATATATATATATATATATATATATATATGCGTGCGTGTCTCTCTACTGTTCAATAAAATACGAACATGTGTTAGCGCAAAATGTTACACACACACAAATATGTATATACGTATATCTATATATATACACACATACAGTATATATATATACACACACACACACACACACATATATATATATATATATATATATATATATATATATATATACATGTAAAAATAGATTAGAGAGAGAGAGAGAGAGAAAGAGAGGAGAGAGAGAGAGAGAGAGAGAGAGAGAGAGAGAGAGAGAGAGAGAGAGAGAGAGAGAGAGAGAGAGAGAGAGAATGTTGGTCTTGCATCAAACCTTATGGAAAGACAATTTGTCTGGTGTACTCTTAATGTGTTCAATAAACTTTCACTGATGTTGAATAAGGGCTACTGTAAGTCGCATTACAGTATACTGTATGTGTAGTTGGATGAACATCAATATTGCAACAGAGCTTTTTAGTCATAATTCGAAACACTGACGTTTTTGTAATTTTTACTTATTTCTATCATTAGCTAACTTGGTTGAAAATAAAAATGTCTCATTTCCGGGGTTCTCATAGAAAAACGTAAATGAATTTATGAAATTAAATTAAATATATTGTGGCTCTACACAGGTTATAGCAAGTATGAAAAAAACTTTCCTTTTGTACTCATATTTCTGAACAACTTATTCAACAATTTCAATAACAATATTTGAACTGTCACATACTTTTTACCATAAATGTTCATTGGCTCCATGCAAAGCCAACTCGAACAAGTAATTAAATGTATGAAATTGGAATTAATGAAAATTATCATGGGTAATTTTGGTTCAGCTTACTGAAATTACTGGTAATTGCTCATGATGCCGGAGTTGGGATGGCCAGCGGCTGAAGGATAAAATTAGGATCACAAGGACTGAGACGAAGTGAAGTTGTGATGAGAGGAGAAATATGCAGTCAGAAAATAGATAAGAAAGTAGTAGGAGGTATGCGCCAAGACCAGGACATATTGGAAAAAGGTAGACTAGGGAACACTATTCTATCTAATTTCTCTTCTTGTTTTGTTCAAGTATCTATAGTTTATATAGGAAATATTTATTTCATAATTATTAATATTCTTAAAATACTTTTTTTCCTCGTTTCCTTTCCTCACTGGGCTATTTTCCCTGTTGGGGTCCCTTAGGCTTATAACATCCTGCTTTTCCAACTAAGGTTGTAGCTTAGCAATTAATAATAATAATAATAATATTAATAATAATAATAATAATAACAATAATAATAATTATAACAATGATAATAATAATTATAACAACAACAACAACAACAATAATAATAATAATGATGATAATAATAATATCACAAAGTAAAATGGAAGGACTATTTTACGTCTAACTTCGTGAAGGGCAAACCGGAAAATTACACGGCTCTCGAAGGAAGAGAAAACGAAGAAAGAAGTATCAGTGTGAAATCTAAACAAAACCTTAATTCCAAAACTACAGGCAATTAATCATCCACAAAGAGACGTTTAAAGTATGCAACACAGCAATGACCCTTTTTATATATCTATTTCCTTCACGACAAAGGAGTAAAAAATCACTAGATGTAACATCTTAAATAAAGCTACATCAAAAACAGGTTCTCTTTCCCATGCAATTAAATGCTATTCATAAATGTCTGCTTGTAATTATTATCAACATCTCTTTTAATTATTTTTTTTTTCGCTAGACACCGCTTCCTCTTCGTAACATTATTAACACAAAAGGTCATCTACAGGGATATAAATCTGAAGATATATTGGTAGGGTTCATTTTGGAGTTTGTTTTGAGAAGATGGTTCAACAATACTATTTCCAAGCAAAGTGTGTGTATATGTACATGTTGAAAATATTTACATATATACTCGTTTATATTCATACATATGTGTGTGTGTATATATATATATATATATATATATATATATATATATATATATATATATATATATATATATATATATATATATATATATAACATATGTGTATATATATTTAATATTTACATATATACTCATTTATATATGTATATATATATATATATATATATATATATATATATATATATATATATATATATATATATATATATATATATATATAATTCCTTTTCTCTCATTAGTACATATGCATTAATTATAAAAACAACACCAAAAATCGGGCAAATAAAGGGTTATTTGGCATCCAAGAGGAAAACATTTGACCCTAAACTTAATTTTGGAGAGAGAGAGAGAGAGAGAGAGAGAGAGAGAGAGAGAGAGAGAGAGAGAGAGAGAGAGAGAGAGACGCTTGGTAGCAACTTTAACTTTATCTCAAATTAAAAGCAAATATCTAGGGGAAACGCCTTTATCAATTACAAGTACAGACGTGCAACTAAATATTTCTTTGTTTATTATCTCCGAACAATATAGGCCTCATTAACTTGACAAAGAAGAGAAATAATACTACATAACGACCAGCTTTACAAACGATTGCATTTTATATGCTGATATAATTAGCTTACACAGCTTACATAATGTCTGTAATTACTGATAATAGTTAGAGAGATGTAATGTTCACGCTAATTACCGGTAATTGCACCAATCTGATGCCGGACAAAAAAAAAAAAAAAAATTACTCTTCTCGTGGGCCAAGCGGATTCTGTCAACTTCTGACCTAATACTTTATGAAACGGCAGTAATTTCCTTTCCTCGTCCACAAAACCACAATCCCAATGATTTCGTTGATATGTCATACTCATATGTCCAGTAAGCATCATAACATATTTTCTTCGAGAAAAAAAATCAAATGAAATAAAGGAACCAGCTCCCATGACAAATATCAGAGACACTATATCTCGTTGGGTCATCCACTAAGGTTGAAAGTAAGGGATAAACATCCGTGATTATGACCTTTGTGACCAAACCGGCCGCTTGCGTGACTCGAGACTGTAACATCGGGGGTCAACCAGTTTCCAAGCCACAATTTCTTCGCTTCAGTTTTACTCGGTTCTATCTCCAGCCAAGAAGTGAAGAGATTCACATTTTATTCGAGGGTAAAAACAGATGAAATTTGTCAATCTCACTTCTCGTAATGGGATATTTACAACGAGAAAGACGGTCCATCTCCAAATAAAATAGAACGAAGACAAACCCCCGTAGGAAACTGGGCACAGTACATAAAACTCCCCCAAATTACAGGATGTGCCCGAACCTCTTGAACCCCGCTGATGAGAAAAACCTTCCATCTCCCGTGAGATCCTGGGGATGACGGTGGAGCATCAACGGCCTTCCGGATAACTCTATAAAATGCATAATTACACTGGAATTAATTAAAGTCGAGTCTCGAGCATAACCCGTGTCGGGGGGGTGGTTCTGGTAAAGGGGTTCCAGGAGCAAGGGGTTCCAGGAGCGAGCCAAGGAACCTGCCACTTTTATATCATCTTGGTGGTCAGCGTTTTTCTTCCCCGAGCAATTATTAAGCTCCATTCCAATCTCGTAGTACCTGATGCATATAGCAGTGGTCCCTTAAAACGCACAAGGCATCTAAACGCTATTAAGGGATTCTAAATGGTCTGGAGATTTTCGTTCCTACGAGGGAAACTAATTAAGATTTCAGTTGTGTCTCTTCTGTAAAAGATAGGGCAAAAGTTCTTCTGCGTTGTAAAACCGTCGTTACTTTTGCTAGTAAATGAATTACCGGTGTATATGAAGAATGCATGTATGGATTGACGTATACACATACATACCCTGTATACACACACACACACACACACACACACACACACACATATATATATATATATATATATATATATATATATATATATATATATATATACTGTACATATATGTCAGTGTGTGTATCTATGTATATATCTATATGAAACTCGTTTTCGTATTCTAACCACGCAAACTACTACTACTCTCCATTCTATATAATGTGGTTTGGCCTAGAAAAAAAAAACCCAAAGCATTTTGGTACAGCACTGGAAATTGTAGAAATTGCATCACATGCTCCAAGACCTTTACTAAAGCCAAAATGCAAACTGGGGAACAGATTACTACCTCCCGCATACCTATTTAGACGTTTTGCCAACAGACGTTCAAAAACTGTAGATATTATAGGAGTTATGGAAATTGAGCTGTATTAATACACGCACGTATGATAGATGTTGAACAGCGATGTTTCATAAAGATACACTGTTAAAAATTTGCATTAAGAAAAATGGTAAATGCCTGGCAACATTTATTCCAGGATTTTTACCGTTTTAAAAACGGATATATTGACGTAAAAGGGTGATATTACGGTTACCAACCCGTAAAAGATAATACCAAAGTAAGGTAAAATTACGGTCGCCTGTATTTTACTGAAATACGGTTCAGAACAGTATATTTTTACGGAGAATATCCGATTAAAATTATGTTTTTTTGTAACAATGTATGACTAATATGAAACTTAATCTCAACGAAAGCAAAAACAAAAAATAACTTCTTTTTCTCCGGAACTGGAATTCTGAGGGGTCTTTCCTAAATCTCCTTTAGCAATATCTAATAGGGTAAATACCGGAACACCTTGCATGAAACCACAAGACGAAAATAAGATTAACCTTCATGTCATAAGTTAATGAAGATTCTCCATTGAAAGCTGCTCATAAAACAATATTAGGTTATTGTTACTGACGTGTCGCACACATCTAAACCCTAATAACATCAATGACTCCTTTATCAAAATCATTTTTGTAAAGTATCTTCAAGCCGAAAAATATCATCACTACCATGCCCATTATAATAATGATAAAGTTTTATCATAAGTACACAGTAAATGGATTAGGAAGGATCTATCACAACTAACACTAACCAGATGTAAGGCAGCTGCCATAGTTATAGAACAAAATAAAACCTCAGTTGAAAGGTTCTTTGGTTACCGAAGGAACACACACTATCCGGAATGGGCTGCACCTAGTGTAAAGCACATTCGGATTTTTAGTCTTGGCAATCAACTCAGGGATGCTGCTGAGAATGACTTCTCCCCGTCTCCTTGAGTAAGAGACATCAGAAGATGGATCATACAACTCACTAACTCTCATAGTCAAGGCCCAAGTGAGTAGAAAAGCCATCTTCCATGTAAGGGCCTTCAGGGGCTTAAGGACCTGACCCGCGTTCCCAGGAGGTCGAGATCCAACAGGTGACAAGTTATCTCAAACTTTGTATGAGTAAAGGCATCGAAGTGGGAGAACCCCCTTCCACGACATCAGTCACAAAGGACCGAACACTTCGTCTGGAAGACTGACGCTGAAAAGTGTCTGAGGTGTCTAGACGTCTTTTCTGCAACGAGTTGCGGAAGGCCTCTCTGAGAGAGGAGGTGTAGGACTGTTTCCAGGTATGAAGTTGAAGCGAAGCTATGGCTTTGTAAAGTTTTGGCATGTGGCTGCTTGGAAGATCCCTCGGAACTCCATCGGGAGCTGCAGAAAGTCTGGGAACCCTTCTGCGTGGTGCCATAGTGAAGCTATTGGAGTCATTGATAAGAACTTGCTTATCCTGACTTGGCTGAGGCTTTTCTTACCAGACCGAATGGGGGAAAAACTGTACACCTCTAAGCTGCCCCACCGATATTGGAATACATCTTTTTCGCGGGCCTGGTGTTCTGGAACCGGGGAACGGTCAAGCAGAAGCCTGAAATTCAGGGCTGTTGAGAGCATGACCACAGTCGGGGAACCCCACAGAGTTAAGACTTTGTTGGAGGTGGTAAAAGCTGGAGGTCTTAGTAAAGCACTTGCACGCGGTTCCGAAACCTCTGTTCATTAAGTGCAACCGGAAATCTCCGATTTGCTTGCATAATCACATAATCGGGAGTTTCATGCGAAAATGGGAGCGAATCACAAGCAGAAGTGCTCGCAACATGAGCACTAGGAGCCACACTGAAAGAGGAAGGCATGGCACATTCCTGCTGCTGCAAAGAAGCACCTATGCCCGACAAAATCGGCAGAGAGGGCCTCTGAGTAGGGGAAACCCTAAGCATTGGAGGACGCGTCACATCGGGACACGCTACGAGCATTGCGTAGGCCAACACTTTGCTAAAGCACCCAGGCAGCAAAGGGCACTTGAGGTTTAGCTGGACGTCTATCTAAGGGACGGTCAGTCTCATGTTCAGGGTCGGTCTGAGGTCGTTTAGAAGCCAGGTTGAGGGGCTACAAGCTGATGGACTGTGCGAACACCTAACTCTACCTCTAGATGAATAACGTCTAGACCTTGATCAAGAACACACCGTTCGCAATCGTGAACGTACTGTTTGTGAACAGGAGCGTTTAGCTATCGATCTAGAACGGCGTGAGCGTCATGAATGCCTAGCTCGCAGACTTCAGCATCGGCCACGCAATTGCTGACGTCATTCTTGTGAGCGTGTACACCGCCCTTGTGAGCGTGAATGTCACCCTCTTGAGCGTAAACATTGCCCTCGTGAACGGGAGCTTTGTTCTCGTGATCTATGATTGTGAGCGTCTAGACCTAGGTCTATACTTGAATGCTTGTGATCGTTCAGAGTGAGATCGCGAGACTTCTCCTCGTGAAGAGGAACACCTCCGAATAGAGTGTTGAGATCGAATGTCTCGTGAGCATGAAGCTCTAGAGCAAGAAAGAGCACCTTGTATATGAAGAGCATTCAGATCGTGATGACCTATGATCCTGATGATCTTCAGATCGTGATGACCTATGATCCTGATGATCTTCAGATCGTTGTGAACGACGATCAGGAGAAGTGTGTCCTGCTGGACGAGGAGATGGAGAAGTTATTTCCTGCACACTGCTGGTGGAAGGAGTGCTGGTCTGTGGAAGATCATCACCTAAAGCTGGAGGGTTCTGATGGGAAGAAACGGAAGGCTGGAGGTTACAGGACGACGAAATCTCAGGATAGCGAGTAAGATCGTCAGCAGGAGGCCGTTGGAGGGGTTAACACGAGCGATCTCCTCGTCCGCGCATGGAGGACGACAGATGGACTTCACAAACGTCAAAAGCAAGAGATGTTGAAGGCTCTGGAAAAGGATCCTTCTTGGCACCACGCTCAAGGAGACAAACAAATTTTTTTTTTCCCTAGGGGACGCAGAAACTCCTAAGGTCAGCCATACCAGCTAAAACCTCTGCAAGGGAAAATGGCTCCCCGGCAACTGGAGGCAAAGTTGCTTCTCTAGTGGAAGCAACTACCCCACCCCTTACCCTGGGGTTGTCAATGAGTTAGATGGTGTCCGTTAAAGCTTGATCGTCCCTCAGAAGAATGCGAAAGGAGAAGGAGCTTTAGAAAGAGATTTGGGGGTGCGAGAAGAACGCGCTTTCCTCGCTCCTGAGGGAGAAAGATCGCACTTAGCCGCCTTCTTCCTATGCCGTCCAAATTTCTCCCTTTAGGAGGGAGGTATCTCCTAACAATCTGCACAGGGCGAACCTTGCTCGCAACAATGCCCTATACATTAAGGGCACAGAAGAAAGCAAGCACAACTGAAAAGAAAAATCAATTGAAGATATCCAATGAGAGGAGAGAGAGGGGACGTCCACCCTATACCGGGCCAAAAGAAAAAGTGGCGTAGCTCAAAGCTGGAAGGGTATATATATTAGTAGCTGGGTCCCCCCAGCCACCCCCGCCCTACCCGCTCGAGCAGTTAGGCAGGGTTGCCACCTCACACTTTAAAGTCTAATAGCTACCTTCCAGATTCGGCGAAATATCCAAATAAATAACAGAAGGTTTATTAGTATGGGAACAAACCATATTATATATATAAATATATATATATGATATATATATATATATATATATATATATATATATATATATATATATATATATATATATATAGATATATAGATAGAGAGATAGATAGAGATAGATATATAAATATATATTATATGTATACATATATATACTGCATATATATATATATATATATATATATATATATATATATATATTTATATATATATATATATATATACACACACACACAGTGATACCTCTACATATGATCTTAATTCGTTCCAGAAACTGCTTCGTATGTTAAAACGATCGTATGTTGGAGCAAATATTCCCATAAGAATACACGGTAATTTGTTTAATTCGTTCCTCAGCCTAAAACCCATAATAACTCCTTAATAAATTGCTACACATAACATTAATACAATTGAATAATACAGAAATATCTAAAAAAGGAATAATAATAAAGAAATAAATAAAAAAGGGGTTTTAATTAACACTTTACCTTAGCGACAGGCCAGTGCAGGTGTAAGGACTGCTACGCAGGAGGAGACGGAAGATCAGCGAGGAGGTAGGGACAACGACTACGATAACGTACGATAACTTACTCTAACTCACACTACGTGAACTTTAACTTAACTTAGCTTATTTCTTTTTTTCATTTTTATAATTTTATATTTTTCTTTTACATTTTTTTTCATTTCTTATTTTCAATTTTCATCACTTTCACTTGATTCGGTCTTCCTTTTCTTTGCTTCACTTTCTTTCTTTTCATCATGATCACTAGACCGTTTTTTAGATTTTTTAAAGAAACTATCGAGAGAAAGTTGCTTGGTACGGCTTTTGAGGATTTTTCTGAAATGAGTTAAGCAAACCTCATCGAACTGCGAAACTAGACGGCAAACCTTAAGTTTCTGTGGGTGATGCTTGTCGATGAAATCAACCACGTGTTGATGACATGCCAACATTTGTCTTATTTCAGCCGTACCTAAGATTTGGCCTACCTCCTCGGTCTCCTCTGACTCACTCAACTGCGCTTGGAACTCATCATGCTGCATGGCTTGCAGCTCCTTGGGTTCCTCGGTGGTGAGCTCTTCATGATGCTCATCGACGAGTTCGGTGATGTCATCTTCATCCACCTCTACACCCAAGGACTTGCCAAGGGATACAATCTCTTCGACGTCTTCCTCGGCGACAACCACAGGTTCATTCTCGGGGCCAAGACCTTCGAAATCTCTGGGAGCAACAGGATCAGGCCAAAGCTTCTTTCAAGCTGAATTCAGGGTCCGACGAGTTACTCCCTCCCAAGCCTGATCTATGATCTTTAAGCAGTGCACGATATTAAAGTGGCTCCTCCAAAATTCACGCAAGGTTAAGTTGGTGCTTTGCGTGACATCAAAGCACTGCTTAAATAAGTGCTTGGTGTAGAGCTTCTTATAATTAGAGATGACTTGCTGGTTCATGGGCTGGAGGATAGGGGTGGTATTCGGTGGAAGATACAACACTTTTATAAATTTGTATTCGTCGATGATATCATCTTCGAGTCCTGGAGAGTGAGCGGGTGCATTGTCCAAACAAAGCAAGCACTTCAAAGGCAAATTCCTCTCCTGAAGGTACTTCTTGACAGCAGGGCCGAAAACTATGTTTACCCATTCCACAAAGATATGCCTATTAACCCAAGCCTTAGAATTAGAACGCCATAGAACATGTAGCAGGTCTTTATTAATTCTATGTGTTTTAAATGCCCTAGGGTTTTCGGAATGGTAAACTTATAAAGGCTTAATTTTGCAGTCCCCGCTCGCGTTGGCACAAAGCGCAAGTCAACCGATCCTTCATTGGCTTATGTCCAAGCATTTTCTTCTCTTCGACGGTAATGTATGTTCGACGAGACATCTTTTTCCGAAACAGACCGGTTTCATCACAGTTGAACACCTGCTGCTCTACATAGCCTTCCTCCTCCACGATGCTTATGAACTTTTTAACAAAGTCTCTAGCAGCCTTGGTGTCCGAACTTGAAGCTTCTCCATGCCGAACAACTGAATGAATCCCGGTCCGTTTCCTAAATTTCTCGAACCAACCTCGAGACGCCTTGAATTCCTCCGTCGTAGGATCGGCTGAACTCTCCCCCGCGTCACCCCCAGAGCCCGCCGCCTTCAAGTCACTGTAGATAGCGCTGGCCTTCTCACAAATGATCGTATCGCCAACAATCTCCTTGTCCTTGATCTATATTAACAAAAGGCATTCCATCTCTTGAAGGGTAAGGCTACGACGTTTGGAAATAGTCGAGATCCCCTTCGAAGGTTTCACTGCTTTAATGGCTGCCTTTTGTTTTAGGATCATCGAGATCGTAGACATATTCCGGCCATATTGTTTAGCCAGATCGCTAACACACACACCTCACACATACTTTTCTATTATTTCTTGCTTTAGTTCTAATGAAAGCATTGACTTCTTCCTTTTCTCACCACTACTACTATTTCCTGAACCGAAACTAATCTTTTTAGGACCCACGATTACGAAACACAAAAACAAAACGTGAAAAAGGAAGATAAAAAGCACTGTTAATAACTGAGCGAATAGAGAACAACCACATGGTGCGCACGAGATGGGCGACGCTCGATTGGCGTCCCTCCGATGTGCTGCCGCTGCCGTCTAGCGGCGTCAACAAGAAACTACGGTCGACGCTTTCGAGAAAATTCCACGCGTAAGCGTATTATTTACTTCGTATGTTGGAGCAACACTTCGGGTGTCGAGACAGAAATTTGGTCGAATTTTACTTCGGATGTTGGAAAATTCGTAGGTTAGGACATTCGTATGTAGAGGTTCCACTCTGTGTATATATGTATATATATATATACAGTATATATATATATATATATATATATATATATATATATATATATATATATATATATATATATATATACTAAACACGTGCACGTGTTTAGGGGTATGGCTAACGGTATGTCTGATCATTTTTTGGTGGAAGGAAAATTAGTTGTAGCAAAAGAGTGGGGGAATAGAGTAGGTGGATGTAAAAGGGAGCTAGTGAGGGTTGAAGAGCTAATAAAACCGGGGGTAAAAAGTAAATATCAGGAAAGGTTGAAAATGGCATATGACGAGGTGAGAGTAAGAGAAACTGGTAATTTAGAGGAGTAGTGGAAGTTAGCAAAAGAAAATTTTGTTGGGATTGCAAGTGATGTATGTGGCAAGAAGGTTGTTGGAGGCAGCATGAGGAAGGGCAGTGAATGGTGGAATGAAGGAGTGAAGGTAAAAGTGGAAGAGAAAAAGAGGGCTTTTGAAGAATGGCTACAGAGTAATAGTATAGAGAAGTATGAAAAATATAGAGAGCAAAAGGTGGAAGTAAAGCGCAAGGTACGTGAGGCAAAGAGGGCAGCTGACCTGAGGTGGGGTCAGGGACTGGGTCAGTCATATGAAGAGAATAAGAAGAAGTTTTGGAAAGTGAAGAGAGTAAGGAAGGCCGGCGCAAGAATTGGAGACAGTGAAAGATGGAAATGGAAGGTTGTTAAAAGGAGAGGAGGCAAGGAAAAGGTGGGCGGAATATTTTGAAAGTTTGCTGAATGTTGAGGATGATAGGGAGGCAGATATAATTGCGGTTCCAGGTGTTGAGGTGCCAGTGATGGGAGATGAGAATGAGAGAGAGATTACAATAGAGGAAGTGAGGAGAGCACTAGATGAAACGAGAGTAGGAAAAGCATCTGGTATGGATGGTGTGAAAGCTGAGATGTTGAAGGAAGGGGGTGTGACTGTACTTGAATGGTTGGTGAGATTGTTTAATGTGTGTTTTGTGTTGTCAATGGTACCAGTAGATTGGGTCTGTGCATGTATTGTACCACTATATAAGGGTAAGGGAGATGTGCATGAGTGTTGTAATTCAAGAGGTATTAGTTTGTTGAGTGTAGTTGGAAAAGTGTATGGTAGAATACTGATTAATAGGATTAAAGATAAAACAGAGAATGCAATCTTGGAAGTACAGGGTGGTTTTAGAAGAGGTAGGGGTTGTATGAATCAGATTTTTACAGTTAGGCAGATATGCGAGAAATATTTAGCAAAAGGTAAGGAGGTGTATGTTGCGTTTATGGATCTGGAGAAAGCATATGATAGAGTTGATAGGGAAGCAATGTGGAATGTGGTGAGGTTATATGGAGTTGGTGGTAAAGGTTGTTGCAAGCAGTGAAAAGTTTCTACACAGGTAGTAAAGCATGTGTTAGAATAGGAAATGAGGTGAGCGATTGGTTTCCGGTGAGAGTGGGGCTGAGACAGGGATGTGTGATGTCGCCGTGGTTGTTTAACTTGTATGTTGATGGAGTGGTGAGAGAGGTGAATGCTAGAGTGCTTGGACGAGGATTAAAACTGGTAGGCGAGAATGATCATGAATGGGAGGTAAATCAGTTGTTGTTTGCGGATGATACTGTACTGGTAGCAGACACAGAAGAGAAGCTTGACCGACTAGTGACAGAATTTGGAAGGGTGTGTGAGAGAAGGAAGTTGAGAGTTAATGTGGGTAAGAGTAAGGTTATGAGATGTACGAGAAGGGAAGGTGGTGCAAGGTTGAATGTCATGTTGAATGGAGAGTTACTTGAGGAGGTGGATCAGTTTAAGTACTTGGGGTCTGTTGTTGCAGCAAATGGTGGAGTGGAAGCAGATGTACGTCAGAGAGTGAATGAAGGTTGCAAAGTGTTGGGGGCAGTTAAGGGAGTAGTAAAAAATAGAGGATTGGGCATGAATGTAAAGAGAGTTCTATATGAGAAAGTGATTGTACCAACTGTGATGTATGGATCGGAGTTGTGGGGAATGAAAGTGATGGAGAGACAGAAATTGAATGTGTTTGAGATGAAGTGTCTGAGGAGTATGGCTGGTGTATCTCGAGTAGATAGGGTTAGGAACGAAGTGGTGAGGGTGAGAACGGGTGTAAGAAATGAGTTAGCGGCTAGAGTGGATATGAATGTGTTGAGGTGGTTTGGCCATGTTGAGAGAATGGAAAATGGCTGTCTGCTAAAGAAGGTGATGAATGCAAGAGTTGATGGGAGAAGTACAAGAGGAAGGCCAAGGTTTGGGTGGATGGATGGTGTGAAGAAAGCTCTGGGTGATAGGAGGATAGATGTGAGAGAGGCAAGAGAGCGTGCTAGAAATAGGAATGAATGGCGAGCGATTGTGATGCAGTTCCGGTAGGCCCTGCTGCTTCCTCCGGTGCCTTAGATGACCGCGGAGGTAGCAGCAGTAGGGGACTCAGCAGTATGAAGCTTCATCTGTGGTGGAAATGTGGGAGGGTGGGCTGTGGCACCCTAGCAGTACCAGCTGAACTCGGCTGAGTCCCTGGTTAGGCTGGAGGAACGTAGAGAGTAGAGGTCCCCTTTTTGTTTTGTTTCTTGTTGTTGTCGGCTACCCCCCCAAATTGGGGGAAGTGCCTTTAGTATATGTATGTATGTATGTATGTATATATATATATATATATATATATATATATATATATATATATATATATATGTATATATATACGCTGTATATATATATATATATATATATATATATATATATATATATATATATATATATATATATATATATATATATATATGTGTGTGTGTACGTATATATATTATCAACAAGTAGTAAGAGTTTATACAAGCCTGGAATTTACAAATGTAAGTAGGTAAATTAATGCAAAAACAAGTCGTCCTAAATTAAAAATTTTCAGTAGCATAAAGGTCCAGAAGGAGATGTACTATGTTGCTTCAAGATTTTCCTCGAAGAGATTAAAAGGGTAACCGGAGGACTGACCCAGGCGGAGGATTGACTCATAGTCTCTGGTAAAACTGACCCAGAGTGGTTTGGAGGACTGACCCACAATGTTTATTTATACTATAGTGCATTCATTACTAAAGTTATTTGATTAAATATAACATATGGATTCAATATAACATTAACACTTTTATGTTGTAATAAAAACTTTCATAACAATCATTGGTAAATTTTATATATTTGCAGGTAAAACCTTGGATAGGGGTTGTGACCTGGGAAGGGGGTCAGGGGGCTTCCCCCCGGGCTAGGGGTTGTGACCTGGGAACTACTAGTTTAGGTTAGGTGGGTTTGTTAGGTTCTGTACCCTTTTTAATTACATATTCATACCCTATAAACACAAAATATTTGATAAAAAACAGTAAATAAAATATTAAGGAAATATTAAACTTTTCCTTAATAAAATCATGTAATAATACCAAAAACTTAGCTTTAGAAAAGAAAATAAAAATTGTGGGTCAGTCCCCCAAACCACTCTGGGTCAGTTTTACTAGAGGTTGTGGGTCAATCCTTCACCTGGGTCAGTCCTCCAGTATTCATTTTTATAAAAGGGGTAAATGGAACCAGTAGGCCTTTAAACACTGCAGAGAAGTGAATGTAGCGGACAATGCCCGAATTGCCATGATGGAGCCCATAGGGCGTAGTACCACCTCACAGGTAAGGAGTTATCGGTTCTATTGTAGCTTATTACCGGGTAATGTAACCTAGGGAAACAACTACTATTTTCCATAGAAAAAGGTCCGTTCTCTTTGAAAATGACACTCGTTCCTGTCGGAAATGAATAGTTTTAGAAATATATATGCATCTATATCCGCCAGTGGCGGAAAAAGAACCATTATATTTAGCGTTGCTAATGTTAGCATGCGCAGCTCAACATTACCGCCTGCCAATACATACATCGGTATTATTTTACTGTATTACAGGGCAGAGTAACCTAGGAAAAATACTACTTTTTCCTATAGAAATAATTCCGCTCACTTCGAAAATAACACTCGTTCCCGTCGCAAATGAATAGTTTCAGAAATATATATACAGTGATGCCTCAGCATACGAAAGTAATCCGTTCAGGATACGGTTTCGTATGCTGATTTTTTCGTATACTGAGTCGCGTTTTACATATAAATAGCCTAATTCGTTCCAAGCCTTACGAAAAGACACCTTTTCTTTCATAAACACGCTAAACTGTAGTAATAAACATACAATGCAGCCATTTCTATCATTAAATAATTAACCCAACAGTTAAAAACACCCTAATCCATTCCAGAAACCACCATGAGATTATTCAATAATGTAGTTATAGCCTAGTTATCCCCTCCAAGGCCTAAGAAAACGGTCCGTTTTCTTTACTACTGTATAAAAGTTACGGTACTGTATGCAAAGCATTTGGATCAGTGAAGGTGTATTGTTACCTGTACACCTAAATTAAGGGTTGGTACCCTGGAAAAAAAGATACAGTTAATTAACAAAAAAGTTGAAACTTACCTTTTGATTGAGACGATGTCCGATAGCGAAGTCGCGGCAGAGGAGGATGGCAAAAGGCAGAAAACGTAATAAGTGACAGACTACGTACAGTACAACAATTTACACACTTAACACATTAACACTTAAACTTTACGGAATAAAAAAAATGGCAGAAATAATTAACACTTAACATTATGTATGGAAAACTATAAAATGAAAGAAAAAATTACTTTAACACTTAACGATAACATAAAACTTAAAATTGAATTTTTTTTTTTTTGCTTTTTTTTCAACTTTACGTTTTTTACATTTTCTAAATTTCTTCTACTTCTTCATCACTTTCTTTTTTCTGTTTTTTTTCTTTACTTTCACCTTCAACTTCTTCATCACTTCCTCTTTTCTGTTTCTTTTCTTCACTTTCACCTTCGTCTTGGCCTACTAATACTGCTGGCCTCTTTAATAAGAAACTATCCATGGATGCTTGTTTCTGCCTACTTTTCAACACCTTTTGATTGAGACGATGTCCGATAGCGAAGTCGCGGCAGAGGAGGATGGCATAAGGCAGAAAACGTAACAAGTGACACACTACTTAAAATAATTTACACACTTAACACATTATCACTTAAACTTTACGGAATAAAAAAAATGGCAGAAATAATTAACACTTAACATTACCTATGGAAAACTATAAAATGAAAGAAAAAATTACTTTAACACTTAACAATAACATAAAACTTAAAATTGAATTTTTTTTCTTTTTGCTTTTTTTTTAACTTTACGTTTTTTACATTTTCTAAATTTCTTCTACTTCTTCATCACTTTCTTTTTTCTGTTTCTTTTCTTTACTTTCACCTTCTACTTCTTCATCACTTCCTCTTTTCTGTTTCTTTTCTTCACTTTCACCTTTGTCTTGGCCTACTAATACTGCTGGCCTCTTTAATAAGAAACTATCCATGGAAGCTTGTTTCTGCCTACTTTTCAACACATTTCTAAAATGCGTTAGGCAAACGTCATTGCAGTGTTGAAGCGCATGGTTGGTATAAACTTTTTCTGGACGTTCCTTTTCGACGTAGTCTGCCATTTTATGGAAACAGGCGAGAATTTCCTTAATGTCTCCCATTTTCAAAGGTCTAACATCCTCCTCATCACCGCTAGAGAACTGCTCTTAAACAACAATCACTTGCATCGTCTCCAACTCCTTCAGGTCGTCCGTCGTCAACTCCTCATGGTGCTCCTCGATAAGTTCATCTATATCTTCGGCGCTAACTTCCAGCCCCATGGACGTACCAAGATGTACGATGTCAGCCACCTCAGACTGCTGAATGGGTTCAGGATCGTCAACGATCTCGGCTTCGCCTCCAGGCTTCCCGAACCCCTCGAAGTCTCGTGCAGAGACAACATCAGGCCACAGCTTCCTCCAAGAGGAGTTCAGGGTACGCCTTGAAACTTCCTGCCAAGCGAGATCGATGAGTCTGAGGCATATCACAATGTTAAAATTATCTTTCCAGAATTCACGCAGTGATGTTTGTACTTTCTGTGACTAGGAAACATCTCTGGAAGAGATGATTCGTGTGCAATTTTTTGAAATTAGAAATAACTTGCTGGTCCATGGGCTGGAGGAGAGGGATGGTGTTAGGCAGTAGATACACGACCTTTATGAAGGAATATTCGGCCAGAAGAGGTTCCTCGAAGCCAGGATGGTGAGCTGGAGCATTGTCCAACACCAGCAGACATTTACATAGGGAGGTGCTTTTCTTCCAAATATTTTCGGACAGTCGGACCGAAGCAGACATTCACCCAATCAATAAAAAGTTGCCTCGTTACCCAGGCTTTAGCATTCGCCCTCCACATCACGGGAAGGTTCTCCTTGATGAATTTGTGTTCTTTGAAGGCTCGGGGAGTTTCAGAATGGTACACCTGCGGGGGCATTATCTTACAGTCCCCACTGGCGTTTGCGCAAAAAGAAAGGGTAAGCCTGTCCTTCATAGGCTTATGTCCGGGTAGCCTCTTCTCCTCCGCCGTGATGAACGTCCGACGAGGCATTTTCTTCCAGAAAAGCCCAGTTTCGTCACAATTGAAAACTTGCTGCGAACTGTAGCCTTCCTGCAGAGTCAACTCGTCAAACGTTTTAACAAAGGCTTCGGCGGCCTTCGTGTCCGAGCTGGCTGCCTCCCCATGCCGTACCACTGAATGAATACCAGTCGTTCTCTTTAATTTCTCGAACCACCCCCGAGAAGCCTTGAACTCTGGGGGTTCCTGCTGGGATGTTCCTTCTCCTGCCCCTTCTTCGGCCTGAGAACGAATGAGATCACCAAAAATGGCGGAGGCCTTCTGGCAAATTGTAGTCTCGGCGATGGTGTCTCCTGAGATCTCTTTGTCTTTGATCCACACAAGAAGCAGCCACTCCATTTCGTTATCCACGTGGGTTCTCTTGTTAGAGAAAACAGTGACGCCCTTAGAAGGTGTCGCTGCTTTGATGGCCGCGTTCTGCTTCAGGATGGTGCCTATCATAGAAAGATTCCGGCAAAATTCCTTGACGATCACATTTAAACGCATGCCAGACTCGTACTTTTTCACGATTTCGAGTTTTGTCTCCATCGAGAGCATCGTCTTCTTTTTCTTTCCTTCGGCAACATTCTTGGGACCCATGGCAACAGTATTAAGCTCAATAATACACTACGTACGTTATATACTATGTAGTAAACACTAATACAGTACAGTACACAGTAAAGAATGTTTAATAACGATAACACGTAGCGTACGAATGTATTCAACACTACGTAAAACAAGCGAAAGCACACGAAGTGTTGCTGACCAATAGGAAAGCAGGATCTTATGGCGGCAGCTAGCATCTGAGTAGGGAGATAACCAATGGGTGAGCGGGAGGCTGTAAGCGAGTTTACCCAAGTTCAAAGTCTGGCGGCACGCGAATTTTAAAATTACTCTCGGCAACGAGTTGGGATCTCATAAGCTTTTCGTATCCTGAAAATTTTTTCGTATACTGGGGCATAAAAATCTTCATATCGCTTTTAGTACCCTGAATTTTTCATAAGCAGAAACTTTCGTATCCAGAGGTATCACTGTACTGTATATCTATATCCTACGATAATGGGAGACCCCCAGTGGGAACTCAGGGTTTTGGGTGGGGAAAACATACTGGGGTAAGGATATATAATGGAAAAAAACAAGCCTTTTCTTCTCTATACATTACCTTCTTGGATGTAAAATAAACGGGGGATAAGACAAATCAGAAACTGAATAAACTTTGGAGGCGCCGTTGCAAAGGCTATGTCTCATGAAAAAATACGGTAACCAGAGCTGCCAACGTGTGATGTAGATCTGTGGAAATGTTAGCATATCATGCTAACATTAACAGTGTTTTCAGTTATTTTTTCTCATTCTACTTGACGGTTGTAGTTGCTCTCGCTCATTCGTTTGTACATAGCACCTTTCGACCTTCTGCGCAAAAACCCTGCCTCCCTGCGCAGACTCCACCTCCTTTTCGACTTCTTCACACCCTATTCAAGTATATTACTTGATCCAGTTCAACTATGCCATTCCTTTTATGTAATATCCTCGTATACATATTATGATTGACCCCAGTATTACATGTTTTATTATCCGATACAGTACCTTATAAAATCACCTCATTTTATATTCCCATTAAATATTATTTATCATACATTCCATTTTATCTTCCTATCTTACTTTTATTCATTTTGTTATTACCTTGTCACACCCCAATTTCACATATATACTTGCTCTGGACAAGTTTCCCATTCTAGTCTGTTCATGTTCACCCTCTAGACTCTGTTGTTTTCCCGTTAACCAATCATGAACCCATACGTATCGAAAGTTTGCACAAGGGTGATGGAGGTTAATATTTCCCTACCCCCTTCCCTTATCTCTTCAAGTGGTCTATTCATACCCCTTCCACCAAATCCTTTTCCGTAGAAACCTTTGTCCTAGTCAGGTGTTCGTTATTCCAAGTGAGCTTTTTTTTCGTATTTTGAGATGGAGGAAGTTATAGAAACTTGTAGCGGCTGCAGTATTCCATACCTAGAAGCATTTGCTATATTTCCTGGTGATTTTTTTGGTACGACATCCAATGTTGATAATTTCCTTAAAATCACAAAATGTAATACGTCAACGTTTACAGTGCCCCAAGTGCCGTTCCTTCCTATCTTACAGGCAGGTCATTCTCGTATAATACTGTAATACCCAAAACCAACATATCTAAAACCAAAAAGAAACTCCGGTGTGGTTATACTGTTACTGCGTACAAGGGTACATTTTTGGGAAAAATTTGCCTGCCCCCATGGAAGATAATACAAAGGTAAGTCATTCATTTCCTTAATTTTAATGTTTTTAGATCTTGTTGGGTTCTGTACCTTTTTATATATTGTGTATAAGGGTACAGTATATGGAAAAAGGCTTTAAAATACACGACAATAATTACCGTAGCATTTCTAACGTTAACAATGACATCGTATCGTTGGTAACGCTGTGTAACATTGGTAACGTTGCTAATGTTAGCGTTCGCAGTACATCCGTAAGTGAAGCGACACGGAATTTGAACAAGTCATTATATTTTAAGAACCATTATATTATAGGTTAGGTTAGTACCTTTTAATGTAAAGAGTCCCTGTAATACAGTAAAATAATACCCAAAAGACATTATATTGGGTTTATGACCTGGGAACTTCTAGGTTAGGTTAGGTGGGTTTGTTAGGTTATTTTCCCCCTTTTGTACCTTTTTATATATTGTGTAAAAGGTATATGGAAAAATGCTTTAAAATACACAAGATAATATTACCGTAGCATTGCTAACGTTAGCAATGCCACCGTATCGTTGGTAACTCTGTGTAACATTGGTAACTCTGTGTAATATTGGTAACGTTGCTAATGTTATGTTTAAGTAAAATTTCCCTGTAATACATTAAAATAATACCCAAAGGACATTATATTGGGTTTGTGACCTGGAAACTTCTAGGTTAACTTAGGTGGGTTTGTTAGGTTCTGTACCCCTTTTGTACCTTTCTATATATATTTTGTAAATGGTATGTGGAAAAATGCTTTAAAATACACGATAATATTACCATAGCATTGCTAACGTTAGCAATGCAACCGTATCGTTGGTAACTCTGTGTAACATTGGTAACGTTACTAATGTTATCGTTCGCAGTACATACATGAGTGAAGTGACACGGAATTTGAAAAAGTCATTATATTTAAACATTTAAACAAAATATATATAATAAAAGACACTATATTTAATGATTTTAACAGATATGTTTTCCTATAGAAAATAACGCGATTTAACCGGTTTTCACCTTCATTTCATCCGTAATAGCAACAACCAGTTCGGCTACTTTAAAGTTAGTCGAATTGGTTGTTCTGTTGGTTTGCGGTTGAAATGAAGGTCAAATTCGGTCAAATCACATTATTTACTACAGGAAAACATATATGTTCTGTTCGAAATGAGAATCTATAATACAGTAAAACTTTACCCATACGACTTGATGTTTTTATTTTCTGGCGAGCGAAGCGAGAACGCGGGGGAACAAGAGCCATTATATCTAAACATTTTAACAGAAAATATATGTTTCCCTCTAGTAAATAACGTGATTTAACCAGTTTTCACCTTCATTTCAACTGCAACAACAACCAGTTCGGCTATTTCAAATTAGTCGAACTGGTTGTTCTGTTTGTTTGCGGTTGAAATGAAGGTCAAATTCAGTTAAATCACGTTATTAACTACAGGAAAACATATATTTTCTGTTCGAAATGATACCCTGTAGACTTGTAAAACTTTATCAAGTTATCTACCTTGCCTAGGTCTTCAAATAATTTCACAATCAATATATGTATTACCTATGGTATCTAGCTTCCTTAATTCTAAGAGTGGAAACATGCAAAGATTCAAATAACTCAAAACATTGCTAAACTAAAACGCAAATGGCTAATCTAGAATAAAATGCTTAAGGCTAACAAGGGCTTATAACACTGCCAAGGTTAGGTCTAGTTCTACCATAACCAAGCCACACATGTAAGATAAAAAATGTTACCAATATGAAAAATATGTTTATAATTTTCTGGTTATGTACCATACCTATTAAAAGATATGAAAGATATGTCACATACCCCTGGTGATTTGGCCCCGGGAATAGAGGACTTCAAGGAGGTAGAGCTTGAGGGCTATGGATGACGTCAAGGAGATACGATCTTGACGACCGGGAAGGAATCTGCATATTTTATAGCTATATACAGTACGCTATCAGTGTTATTAATTACTGTGATATGTTTCACTAATAATTAAAACGATTTACCACAAAAAACATACGTAACACGCGAATAAGTCCCACGGTTAGCAATACAGTAGTAGACGCTGTAGCCGTAGCACAAGTGTTTCATAATCCGATTTCGAATCTATTTGTGAATCCTCGTTCGTCTGAACACCAATGATCAATCCGTACTTTTTTATAGCCAGTATTATCCTATTATATTCATTGTTATCTCCTGGCTTTATATTCAGTCTACTTATTCACTAAGTTGTTGTAAAGTTAATATGATAACATTGTTTATAAAACAAAGACCGTTGTAAGTCTGTAAGACAGTTCGAGCTACTTCGGAGCTTCGAGTCGTTCGTCCGAGCAACAATGGTCAATCCGTATTTTTTTTTACAGCCAGTATTACCCTAATATATTCATTGATATCTTCTGATTTTATATTTAGACTAATTATTCACTAAGTTGCTGTAAAGTTAGAATGATATTATTATTTATAAAAGAAAGACTGTTTTAAGATTTATATCAGAAAGTTCGAGCTAGTTGTTCCAGAACACCAATGATCAATCCGTATATTTTTTTTTTACAGCCAGTATTATCCTATTATATTCCTTGCTATTTTCTGGCTTTATATTCAGTCTAATTATTCACCAAGTTGTTGTAAAATTAATATGATATAATTATTCATAAAACAAAGACCGCTGTATGATTCATAGAAAACAGTTCGAACCTCTAATTTAGTTTCCATTTAATTCCTTATTTTAATGTTTGTAAACAATAGTGATTAAAGAGGTCAATGTCTTATATATCGAGTGCTTTAAAACTGAATTAATTATGAAAGTGTGTCATTTGTGAATATCCAAGTCTTAAAGGAATCTGTCTTATATCAAATGACGATGGTACGTTTAATTATGTGATTGATAATCATATTCCTCTGGCGGCTGTTAATTTCCGGGAACAGATGTGGATTTTCCTGTGTCATAGGTAAGTGCCATATTGTAAAATATACAAATTTGATAAATTTAGTGTTGCATTTATGTATATAAGTCGTAAGTGTTTACTTACCCCCATTATAACTAAACAGGAAAGTAATAATTTCTGTACTTTATGGGCTGCTCTTCTGGTCTCTCTACAGGACCTTCACTCGTGTTATCGGTAAAGATATAGAATGGTGCAGTAAACTGTTGGTATAAAATAAGATTGCTACTAAGTGTATTTTGGGGTCTATTAGACGTTTATGTTGTTGGTTCTTGGCGGAGATTCATAGATTTTGAGTTAGGGTAGGTCGACTACCATCATAGATTTTGAGTTAGGTTGGGTCGACTACCATAACTGGAAAGGGTAAATACTTGAGCTATATATTTTTCCGGTATTATTGTATTGTATTACAGGGCAATGTAACCTAGGGAAAAAAGTAGTTTTTTCTATAGAAAAAAATTTCGCTCTTTTCTTTAGAAAAAATTCCGCTCTTCGAAAATGACACTTGTTCCCGTCGCAAACGAATAGTTTCAGATATATATATATATATATATATATATATATTATATATATATATATATATATATATTATATATATATATATATATATATATATATATATATATATATATATATATATATATATATATATATTATATCCAATGATAATGGGGACCCCCAGTGGGAACTCGGGGTTTTGGGAGGGGAAAACATACTGGGGAAACTGTATATAATGGTAAAACAAGCCTTTTCTTCTCTATACATTACCCTCTTGGATGTGTAATAAACCGATGAAAAAATACGGAAATATTGAGCTGCGCAATCTAACATTAGCAATGTTAGCGTAACATGCTAACATTAGCAATGTTTTTAATTCATTTATTTGTCATTCTACTGGTTGGTTGTAATCGCTCTTGTTGGTTCGTTTGTACATAGCAGGTTTCGACTTTCTGCGCATAAACTCCTCCCCCCTGCGCATAGACTCCTCCTCCACCAATAGAATTCTTCTCCTCTACCCGCCAAATTTAACGATTCGACTTCACGCGCTTTGTTCAAGTATATGACTTAATCAAGTACAACTATACCATTCCTTTTATGTAATACCCTCGTATACATATTACATTTGACCCCAGTATTACTCGTTTTATTATCCAATACCTTATAAAATCACCTCATTTTATATTCCCATAAAATATCATTTATCATACACTCCATTTTATCTTGCTATATTACTTTTATACATTTTGTTATTACTTTGTCACACCCCGATTTCACATAAATACTTGCTCTGGACAAGTTTCCAATTCTAGTTCATTCATGTTTACTCTCTAGACTCCGTTGTTTTTCCGCTAACCAATCAAGAACCCATACGTATGGAAAGTTTGCAGAGGGGGTGGGGGTTAATATTTCCCTACCCCCTTCCCTTATCTCTTCAAGTGGTCTCTTCATACCCCTTCCAACAAATCCTTTGACCGTGGAAACCTTTGTCCTAATCATGTCTTTGTTATTTCAAGTGAGGTTTTTTCGTATTTTGCGATGGAAGCTGCAGTATTCCGTACTTAAAATCATTTGCTAAATTTCGTGGGGAATATTTTGATACGTCATTCAGTTTTGATAATTTCCTTAAATCACATAATGTAATACCCCAACATTTACAGTGTCCCAAGTGCCGTTCATAGAAGTTAAGACGTCACAGTCTCAACACCCCGGTGACCCATAAGTTTCGTCGTCCAGGTCATAAAAGTAAGTCATTAATTTCTTGAATTTAAATGTTTTTAGCCTGCGCAACTCAACATTACCGCTTGCCAGTACAAGTTTGTGACCTAGAAAGGGGGTCAGGGGGCTTGCCCCCTGCTAGTGGTTGTGACCTGGGAACTACTAGGAATAGGTTAGGTGGGTTTGTTAGGTTCTGTACCCTTTTATATATTGTGTAAAGGGTTTATGGAAAAATGCTTTAAAATACACATGCTAATATTAGCGTAGCATTGCTAGCATTAGCAATGTCAGGGTAACATTGCTAATGTTAGCGTACGCAGTACATAGGCCTACGTTCTTGATGAGTGAAGTGAGGACGGGATTTGAACAAGAGCCATTATATTTAAACATTTTAACAGATTATATGTTTTCCTGTAAAAAATAACATGATTTAACCGGTTTTCACCTTCATTTCATCCGCAACAACAGCAACCAGTTCGGCTACTTAAAGTTTGTCGAACTGGTTACTCTGTTTGTTTGCGGGTGAAATGAAAGTCAAATTTGGTTAAATCACGTCATTTCCTACAGGAAAACATATATTTTCTTTTCGAAATGAGAATCTGTAATACAGTACAACTTTACCAATTTTCCTTCTCGCTATCTTGTGTTTTATGTATTTCTGACAATGATTATTGGGGAAAACCACCCGTTCATGAGTTTTTGGACCCCCTTATTTAAAGATATTTATGGGAGACCGCAGTGGGAAACCAGGGTTTTTTGAGTGGGGAAATGGGTACTTAACTGTTATTGGCCCACCACTAACTTCCTATTCAGTGGTACCTCTACATACGAATTTAATCGGTTCCACAACCGACTTCGGGTGTAGAAAATGATCGATTGTAGAAACGAATTTTCCCATAAGAATACAGTGAACCCTCGCTACTTCGCGGTTCGACCATCGCGGATTCACCACTTCGCGGATTTTTTCCATAACCCATATATATATACATATCGCGGATTTTTTCCATAACCCATATATATATATACATATCGCGGATTTTCCGGAAATTTCGAAAATACCACGATATCTGAAGACCCCATTTACGATATTTCGTTACTTGTAATTCCATTAATACTGTAATTAGTAATATCTGCTCTTACTGATTGTTCATTGCATTACATATGTCATATAATTAAGCACAGAAAGAAATAAAACACGAAAAGAGAATGTGATCATACGATAATTCAGTACTGTATACAGTACTTAGTAAAATTAAATGGAACATGAAACGCAAATCAGATGCAGTCATACCATATTAGAATGGTGTAAGGCTGCTTATGGCTACTAGTGTACTACAAATGTAATGGATGTGCTTCTTTTCCATGAATCTTTTGTATGTATACGTACGTAGTACTGCATCCAATAATATTCTTTGTTGCAAAAATCACATTTCGAATAAGCGTACGAGAGAGAGAGAGAGAGAGACACATCCTACAACAAAAGTGTAAAATAGCATACGTAAAGCTATTATTATTGTTATTATTATTATCTTTATTATTATTATTATTATTATCAATATTTATTATTATTATTATTACTGTACAGTATACGCGGGGTATCTTGTACTTTGAATTAGTAACCTACGCATCATATAAGACGGGTTGTGATTGGTTCAAGCGCTGATAGATGATGAATCAGAACACAAGTTTTGTTATCTAGCCTGTGATTAGTGTTTTGCCCGCATCTCCAGCTTCCAGCCTCTGTCCGCGGCCACTTTCTCTTACGCCATATCGCTGAGTAGACGTTGTTAAGTTTGTGAACTTTAATCTGTGCTGTGCGCGACTGTTTTAAGTTGAACTTTTTGTTGAACTTTCTGTTACTGTAAATCCTACTGTACAATGACTCCCAAGCGTTCTGCTTCTACTAAGGCTGGTAGTGAGCCTAAACGCCACCGAAGGATGATGACGATTGCTGAGAAGGTGACGCTTCTCGATATGTTAAAAGATGGTAGAAGTTACGCGGCCGCAGCCCGCCATTTTGGAATCAATGAATCCACCGTTCGCTATATCAAGAAGGACGAGGCGAACATTAGAAAGACGGCTGCAATCACCTTTAGCAGATCAGCGAAGCGAGTCGTTACCACGCGTAATAAAACGATCGTACGCATGGAAGGTGCTTTAGCTGTGTGGATTGCCGACTGCCGGAAGAAGAACATAACCCTGGATACGAACACCATCCGAACAAAGGCTTTGAGCTTGTATGAGAATTTTGCGGCAAAGGAACCTCAAGACGACGATGGCAACCATGCTGAAGAAGATGATGATGCAGATGAACCTCAACCAGGGACATCCACTGATTCCCAGCCTCAGAAACAACGTTTTTCCGCAAGCAAAGGATGGTTCGCGAAGTTTCAGAAACGCTTCGCCCTGAAAAGCGTTTCCCTGCATGGCGAGGCTGCTTCGACTGACACTGCCGCTGCGGAAACTTACGTGAACCAGACGTTCAAGAATATTATCGCCGAAGGTGGATACAAGCCGGAACAAGTCTTTAATATGGATGAGACCGGCTTGTTTTGGAAGAGAATGCCGTCGCGAACTTTCCTGTTCAAAGAGGAAGCCAAAGCCTCTGGCTTTAAAGCATTCAAGGATCGTGTTACCCTCGTGATGTGTGGCAATGCTGCTGGATTTTTGCTAAAGCCGGGGCTTATTTATAAGTCGAAAAATCCTCGCGCTTTGAAAAATAAAAACAAGAATCTCCTTCCCGTGTACTGGATGCATAATCCAAAAGCATGGATTACGAAGATGCTGACCTCCAACTGGTTCAACCAGTGTTTCATCCCGCAAGTCAGCAAATATCTCGTAGAGAAGGGCTTGCCATTCAAGATCCTTCTCCTTATGGATAAAGCTGGTGGACACGCAACTGATCTGTCGCATGAGGGCATTCAGGTTGAGTTCCTGCCACCCAACACCACGTCATTAATTCAACCGATGGACCAGGGGGTTATCAGGGCGTTCAAGGCCCTCTACACGAAGAATACCTTGGCGGACCTCATTGCGTGTGTGGATGCTGCCCAAGATGATGAGGATGAAGATTTTAACTTGAAGGCGTACTGGCGGCAGTACACCATAGCCACGTGCCTGAAGAATATTCAGAAGGCACTGCAAGAGATGAAACCTGCAACCGTGAATGCGAGCTGGAAGAAGTTGTGGCCCCAGATTGTTTACGACGACGAGGGATTTACTCCGTCGGAAATCCAACACTCTGCAATACGCAAATCTGTGCAGTTGGCTGCCATAATTGGAGGTGACGGGTTTGGCGACATGACGACTGAAGACGTCGACGAGTTGTTGGACTGCCATTCCCAGCCACTAACTGACGCAGACCTAGAAGACCTGACGAAATCGGCAAGCGAAGAAGAGAGTGAAACCCAGGAAGAGACCCAAGAAAATGTCGAAGAAACGGGCTTAACATTAGAACGGCTTGCCAAGGCCTGCTACCATGCGAAGGAGTTGAAAGAAATGTTGCAAGAGTGGGATGAGGATATGGTTCGGTCTATGCAATTCTCCAACAAGGTCGATGACATCATGACTCCCTACAGGATGCTCTTAGAGCGAAAAAAGAAGCAGCGGCAGCAACATCCGATCACAATGTTCTTCCAGCCTCGCAAAAAAGAGCCAGTTCCTCCTGCTAGTACGCCTTCGGAAGAAATTGAAGAAGTTGAAGAGGTGTCCCATGAAAAGACACCTCCGTCTGACGAGACGTAAAATACTATTATTGGCTGCACAGTAGAAGACATCATCAGCTTCATCATCATCATTTCTACTGTGCAGCAAATTCATCGCCATCATCATTCAAATTTTTCTTGAACTTCTTTCGTGGTTAGTACAGTAACAATCTTTATTTTTTACTTTAATATTCTAACATTTTAATATTTGTGCCTGTTTTATAGTTTAGTACTGTATGCATTAAGTTAAAGGGAAGGTTTTAAAAGTCTGAAGAGTACAGTATACATGTTGTAACCTATCATATTTTTTTTTGTTTAAAATTTACATTTACGTACGTAAAATAATCTGTCTCTCTCTCTCTCTCTCTCTCTCTCTCTCTCTCTCTCTCTCTCTCTCTCTCTCTCGTAAATTGTTTTCCTGCTTTGCTACGTACAGTATGTACTGTATGGTTTTATATAGATACGGTAAATAATATTTGTAATAACATATTTTGTAAATGCTTCTACTGTAAATATCATTACTTATCACTTTCATCATGTGCGTTACATGCCTTCTTTGTTCTGAGCGTGGTTGTTTACTGAGCGTACTTTATGACGCCGTCGTTTCAGGCGGCGTCATAAAGAAAAACATTTCATGTGGAAGTCCTAAGAAAAATTAAGTAAAACATTGGTAATAACAAAATCAACATACTGTATACATCAATATAATCAATGCAAAAACTAACCTATACATATATGTGTACACTAAATGAGTTTGTTTCTTCATTATGATCAGAGATAAACGTAAACAAAACATTGGTTGCTATTTTTTATCGTGCTTTTTAGCGTGTTTAGGAAACGCATGATATAAAATCGCCTTTAATATTTGTGCCTGTTTTAGTTTAGGGTACTGTAGTACATGCATTAAGTGTTCTGTACATTAAAGGGTAGTTTGTTAACAGTACTATGTACAAGGGAAGGTTTTAAAAGTCTGAATATACATGTTGAATAAATAGGTAAATATGGTGTCACTACTTCGCGGATTTTCACCTATCGCGGCCGGGTCTGGAACCTATCTACCGCGATAAACGAGGGTTCACTGTACGTTGAAATAGGATTAATCCGTGGTTGAGCCCAAAAACCTATGATAACTCCTTAATAAAGTACTACACATAATTACACATGACAATAATGCACACTAAATTAGATAATAGACATGTAAAAAAGAATAATTATAAAGAAATAATAAATAAGAAACGGGTTTTTAGCGTCACTTTACCTTAGAAAGTCCAGCGCAGGTGTCGGTCTTGCTACGCAGAGAGGAGACGGACGGGCGGCGAGGAGGTAGAGAGGGTGACTACGATAAACGTACACTACCGTAACTTATTCTAACTTACACTAAGTGAACTTTAACCTAACTTAGCTTATTTATTTTTTTTTATTTTTATATTTTGTATTTTTTTTTACATTTTCTTTTTTTCTTTTTGATGATTAATTTTAATCACTTTCACTCTCTACACTTGAAATTGATTGAATTTTTTTCTCTTCAAACTTTGCCCGGTTTCTTTGTTTCACTTTCTTTCGCTTCACTCTTTGCCGTTTTCTGTGAATCACTTCCTTCCTCTTCATCACGAGTTCGCTTCATAGTTTTTTTTAAAGAATCTATCGATAGAAAGTTGCTTGGTACGGCTTTTCAGAATGTTTCGAAAATGAGTTAGGCAAACATCATCGAACTGCGCAACTAGCCTACCCGACAAACCTGCAATTTTTTTGGATGGTGTTTGTCGATGAAGTCGACCACGTCTTGATATTTTCCTAACACCTCTTTTATTTGCACCGAACCTAACACATGATCTACCTCCTCGATCCCTTCCTCGTCATCACTCATGTGCTCAGACATAGCATGGAGTTCCTTGAGCTCCTCTGTAGTAAGTTCGTCGTGATGACTACCACTACCACTTGCGAAACTAAGCCTTTTAGGACCCATGATTTACGTAAAATACCGTAAAAGGATGAACGTAAAAAATCACGACTAAAACACAGTTAATAGCAGAACGCACAGGGCACAACCACACGAAGCCGACGAGAACAGAGGAATGACCCAAGCCACGCTAATTGAGGGTCTCTCCGAGGTCGAAGTGCTGCCTTCTATCGACGGAAATAAAAAAATACATCCGGCGCTATGAGTACCATCTACGTGTACGGGTATTGTTTACTTCGGGTATCGAAAAAAAATTCAGGTGTAGAGTGGGAACGTGTTCGAATTGTACTTCGCGTGTCGAAAAATTCGCATACAACCGGTACGACGAAAATTGCTTACTTCGTGTGTCGAAATAAAATTCTTGTGTAGAGTCGAAAAATTGCTCGAATTTTACTTCGGGTATTGGAAAATTCAGATGTAGATACGTTCGTGTGTAGAGGTTCCACTGTATAACCGAAATATTATATTTTAGGTTAGGTTATGTTAGGTTTGAATTTTATCCACCTACGATCTGTAGGTGGATTAAATTCAAACCTAACCTAACTTAACTTAACTTAACTTAACTTAACTTAACCTAAAAGAAAATAGTATGGGGTTACATCAGAAATTAGTGGTGGGGCAATTACAGGAAAGTACCGGGAAATGTCATAAACGAGTGATTTGCAGCAATAATAATGGTCAGAAATGCAAAGTAAGCCCAAGATAACCAGTTGGAAAATTATATGGTTCATGTAAGTGGCTGAAAACAGGGCAAAACGTGATTATTTAACTTTTGAGATTTGTAAAAGGGTACAGAACCTAACAAACCCACCTAACCAAATCTAGTAGTTCCCAGGTCACAACCTCTAGCCAGGGGGCAAGCCCCCCAACCCACTTCCCAGGTCACAACCCCTACCTGGTGCAAGCCCCCTGGACCCCCTTTCCCAGGTCACAACTGCTAACTGGACCCCCTTCCCAGGTCACAAACTAAATCACAAATAAATCCTTACATCATGATAAAGTAAATCACAAATAAATCCTTACATTATGATAAAGTAAATCACAAATAAATCCTTCCATTATGAAAAAGAAAAGGGCAAATAATTCATTACCTTATCATTGACACTGTTGTCTTTTTTTTTCTTGGCAATCTTTACAAAAAAAAAATGTTCTGGCCTTCCCTAATAATTAAGTAGGAATCAGACCTTTAAGGCATTATTTTGCTGTTATTTTTTTATTTCACATGAGTAACAATAGCTTTACACTGTACGGAGAGCATTTCCATCATAATTAATTACCACATAGACAAAATTATACTAAATTTCGAAATAGATTGATGTACTTCCCTTAAGTTCCCTCTTGATATGTCTTTACGAGATGGTGGTTAAGTTGAAACTGAAGGCGAAGGTGGGAAAAAAATGGCTGTTGGAGAACAATATCCGGGAACTTATGAAGAAGTACTTGTAAGCTGTTAATTGGGGTAAAAAAACCACCAGACAAATACGTCATTGTAAATGCACAGAAAGCTCCCCAAACCATGGGAAAAAAGGCATGCGCAATAAGTCCCCTTCAGTCTCTCAGATGTAAACAGTGGACTTAGAGTGAAAAATATACTTCACATTTTAATAGACGGATATGTAAGTTAATATGCCCCAACCCCTATTAAACATATAGAGATAAATACAAAACTAGCCAGCATTCGTCCATTTCTTATAGCGAATTCCAGTTTTACTAGAAATTAGTGTCATATATTTACCCTGAAAATTTATTGCTTTGCAGCTGGGTATCATCATCAGTCTTTTTCAAAACACTTGAATACAGTATACGGTTTACCTTGTACAAATCTAATTGTTTATTTAAATTGGTAAATTTATAGAAAAACACGGGACAACATTTCTAAGAGAAAAATAAACCTGTATTACAGTAAATGATGTGCTTTCAATGAATTTGACCTTTATTTCCACTGCAAATAAGCTGTTCTACCATAATGGACCCCCCCCCCAGTTTCCCGAATGACATGGATGGGAACGTGGGATTTTGGGTGTGTGAAAACAGGACAAAATGTGATTATTTAGCTTTTTTGATATATGTGTAATGATGCAGAACCTAACAACCCCGCCTAACCTAACATAGTAGTTCCCAGGTCACAACCCCTAGCCGTAAGCAAGCCCCCCCATGACCCCCTTCCCAGCTCACAAAATGTGATTATTTAACACTTTTGATTCTTTTGAGATTTGTAAAAGGGTACATAACCTAACAAAGCCACCTAACCTAACCTAGTAGTTCCTAGGTTACAACCCCTAGCCTTGGGGAAGCCCCCCCCCTCCCCCCGGACCCCCCTTCCTAGGTCACAAACCTTTGCAGGTCACAACCCTTAGCCTGGAGCAAGCCCCCTGGACCACCTTCCATAGCTCACCTAGTAGTTCATAGGTTGCAAAAAAATATTAAATCACAATAAATATGAAAAAGTAAATAACAATTAATTCCTTACATTATGTTGGAGACGTGAAAAGTTTGGGGTCATTGGGGTCCTCTGCCACCTGGTGTTGTTTTGGGGGGTAAAGGCGACGCTGTGATGAAAAATTGGTGCAGCAATGAGGCCTTTGGATAATGGTGAGTGAAAAAAACCGGGCAAAATACTGACGGAAATACTCCGATTTATTACCAGGTCTTTTGATTCACTCCTTCACTTCCCTCCACAGACTTTCGATATTTTGAGTGTGGGTGCCTGGGTCTGAGGAGTTGACGAAGTGTTCAGAGTGATTAATAGTCCTGTGCTCGTAGCCCAGCTTTCCTAATGAGCTATATGCACCCCATTTGTCACTGATAATGATACTACCTACCTTATATTTTTGTATTAAGGGAATAAGGGTAGCAGCATCCCTTTTCTGAGCTAAAGGCTCAATTAGGGGAATCAAAAAAAAAAAAACTTTTTGGACACAATCGATTCCCCAAAACACCCATATAGAACTCAAACGCTTGCCACGGTTGTACTTGGCCTTAACGAAGTGAGATTTGTCAATCTCCTCTACTAATACATCACCTCAAATAGCCTCTTGATTATCAAAGAAAAAATTCTGTTACTTCAGGGCAGCATCCATCATGCTGGACTGGCATGCCAGGTATCCATTATCTTCTCTTCTTCTTTGACTGCATCTCTTTCCACTTCTATGTGGGGTCGATGTGTCTGGCCAGCGTTCTCCATATACCTCTGTCCCACACTCCGTCACTGGTTAATCCCTTTGATCGAAGGTCATCCTTGATACAGTCCATCCACCTTCACTTTGTTCTCCCTCTTCTTGTTCCCTGTACTTCCATTTCCATCACTCTCCCAATATACTGTTCATCTCTTCTCATGACATGACCATACCACCTCAGTCTACTTTTTTGGATCTTATCTGATAGTTCTCTAACTCCTGTGGTACCCCTAATTACCTCATTCTTTATCTGATCTCTTTTTGTGACCCCACACATCCATCTTAACATTCTCATCTCTGCCAAATCCAGTTTCTTCTCTTCTGTCTTCTTTATTGCCCAGGTTTCTGCTCCATACATCATTGCTGGTCTCACAACTCCTGTGTACTTTACCTTTCAACTTAACCCCTATTTTCCTGTCGCATAGTACTCCACCCACTTTTTTACAATACTTCCATCCTGCTTGTATTCTGTGGTTGGAAAATAGGGGTTAAGTTGAAAGGTAAAGTACACAGGACAGTTGTGAGACAAGCAATGATGTATGGAGCAGAGACCTAGGCAATAAGGAAGACAGAAGATAAGAAACTGGATGTGGCAGAGATGAGAATGTTGAGATGGATGTGTGGGGTCACAAGAAGAGATAAGATACGGAATGAGGTAATTAGGGGTACCAAAGGAGTTAAAGAACTATTTGATAAGATCCAAGAAAGTAGACTGAGGTGGTATGGTCATGACATGAGAAGAGATGAACAATATATTGGGAGGAGAGTGATGGAAATGGAGGTACAGGGAACGAGAAGAAGAGGGAGACCAAAGCGAAGGTGGATGGACTGTATCAAGGATGACCTTCGATCAAAGAGATTAACCGGTGATGGAGTGTGGTACAGAGGTAGATGGAGAACGCTGGCCAGAAACATCAACCCCACATATTATTATTATCATTATTACTAGCTAAGCTACAACCCTAGTTGGAAAAGCAAGATGCTATAAGCCAAAGGGCTCCAATAGGGAAAAATAGCCCAGTGAGGAAAGGAAATAAGGAAATAAATAAACAATGACAATAAATTAACAATAAATCATTCTAGAAGCAGTAACAACGTCAAAACAGATATGTCCTATATAAACTATTAACAACGTCAAAAACAGATATGTCATATATAAACTATAAAAAGATTCATGTCAGCCTGATCAACATAAAAACATTTGCTCCAACTTTGAACTTTTGAAGTTCTACGGATTCAACTACCTGATTAGGAAGATCATTCCACAACTTGGTAACAGCTGCAATAAAACTTCTAGAATACTGTGTAGTATTGAGCCTCGTGATGGAGAAGGCCTGGGTATTAGAATTAACTGCCTGCCTAGTATTACAAACAGGATAGAATTGTCCAGGGAGATCTGAATGTAAAGGATGGTCAGAGTTATGAAAAATCTTATGCAACATGCATAATGAACTAATTGAACGACGGTGCCAAAGATTAACATCTAGATCAGGAATAAGTAATTTAATAGACCGTAAGTTTCTGTCCAACAAATTAAGATGAGGATCAGCAGCTGAAGACCAGACAGGAGAACAATACTCGAAACAAGGTAGAGTGAAAGAATTAAAACACTTCTTCAGAATAGATTGATCACCGAAAATCTTGTAAGACTTTCTCAATAAGCCAATTTTTTGTGCACTTGAAGAAGACAGACCTACTGTGTTTCTCAAAAGTAAATTTGCTGTCAAGAATCACACCTAAAATTTAAAAAGAGTTATACAAATTTAAAGAAACATTATCAATACTGAGATCTGGATGTAGTGGGAAGAGATGCAGACAAAGAAGAAGAAAAGATAATGGATACCTGGCAGGCCAGTCCAGCATAATGGATTATGCCCTGCATGATGGATACCTGGCATGCCAGTCAGGACTGGCATGCAGAGCAGCATTCATCATGCTGGATTGGCATGCCAGGTATCCATCATGCTGGACTGGCGTGCCAAGTATCCATCATGAAGGGTAGCATCCCTCATGCTGGACTGGCATGCCAGGTATCCACCATGAAGGGCAGCATCCCTCATGCTGGACTGGCGTGCCAGGTATCCACCATGAAGGGCAGCATCGCTCATGCTGGACTGGCGTGCCAGGTATCCACCATGAAGGGCAGCATCCCTCATGCTGGACTGGCATGCCAGGTATCCACCATGAAGGGCAGCATCCCTCATGCTGGACTGGCGTGCCAGGTATCCATCATGAAGGACAGCATCCTTCATGCTGGACTGGCACACCAGGTATCCACCATGAAGGGCAGCATCCATCATGCTGGACTGGCACGCCGGGTATCCACCATGAAGGGCAGCATCCATCATGCTGGACTGGCACGCCGGGTATCCACCATGAAGGGCAGCATCCATCATGCTGGACTGGCACGCCGGGTATCCACCATGAAGGGCAGCATCCATCATGCTGGACTGGCACGCCGGGTATCCACCATGAAGGGCAGCATCCCTCATGCTGGACTGGCGTGCCGGGTATCCACCATGAAGGGCAGCATCCCTCATGCTGGACTGGCATGCCGGGTATCCACCATGAAAGGGCAGCATCCCTCATGCTGGACTGGCATGCCGGGAATCCATCATGAAAGGGCAGCATCCCTCATGCTGGACTGGCAGGCCAGTTATCCATTAGGCTGGGCAGCATCCATCATACTGGACTGGCAGGCCGGGTATCCATCATGAAGGGCAGCATCCTTCATGCTGGACTGGCAGGCCGGGTATCCATCATGAAGGGCAGCATCCTTCATGCTGGACTGGCAGGCCGGGTATCCATCATGAAGGGCAGCATCCTTCATGCTGGACTGGCAGGCCGGTTATCCATCATGAAGGGCAGCATCCTTCATGCTGGACTGGCAGGCCGGTTATCCATCAAGAAGGGCAGCATCCTTCATGCTGGACTGGCATGCCGGTTATCCATCATGAAGGGCAGCATCCTTCATGCTGGACTGGCAGGCCGGGTATCCATCATGAAGGGCAGCATCCTTCATACTAGACTGGCATGCCAGGTATCCATCATGAAGGGCAGCATCCTTCATGCTGGACTGGCAGGCCAGTTATCCATTAGGCTGGGCAGCATCCATCTTACTGGACTGGCATGCCGGGTATCCATCATGAAGGGCAGCATCCATCATGCTGGACTGGCATGCCGGGTATCCATCATGAAGGATGCTGGACTGGCATGCCGGGTATCCATCATGAAGGGCAGCATCCTTCATGCTGGACTGGCATGCCGGGTATCCATCATGAAGGGCAGCATCCTTCATGCTGGACTGGCATGCCAAGTATCCGTCATGAAGGGCAGCATCCATCATGCTGGACTGGCATGCCAGGTATCCATCATGAAGGTCAGCATCCCTCATGCTGGACTGGCATGCCAGGTATCCATCATGAAGGGCAGCATCCATAATGCTTGACTGGCATGCCAGGTATCCATCATGAAGGGCAGCATCCATCATGCTGGACTGGCATGCCAGGTATCCATCATGAAGGGCAGCATCCCTCATATTGGACTGGCATGCCAGGTATCCATCATGAAGGGCAGCATCCATCATGCTGGACTGGCATGCCAGGTATCCATTACGAAGGGCAGCATCCCTCATACTGGACTGGCATGCCAGGTATCCATTAGGCTGGGCAGCATCCATCATACTGGACTGGCATGCCAGGTATCCATCATGAAGGGCAGCATCCATCATACTGGACTGGCATGCCAGGTATCCATTAGGCTGGGCAGCATCCATCATACTGGACTGGCATGCCAGGTATCCAATAGGCTGGGCAGCATCCATCATACTGGACTGGCATGCCAGGTATCCATTAGGCTGGGCAGCATCCTTCATACTGGACTGGCATGCCAGGTATCCATCATGAAGGGCAGCATCCATCATACTGGACTGGCATGCCAGGTATCCAATAGGCTGGGCAGCATCCATCATACTGGACTGGCATGCCAGGTATCCATCATGAAGGGCAGCATCCATCATACTGGACTGGCATGCCAGGTATCCATCATGAAGGGCAGCATCCTTCATGCTGGACTGGCATGCCGGGTATCCATCATGAAGGGCAGCATTCATCATACTGGACTGGCATGCCGGGTATCCATCATGAAGGGCAGCATCCATCATACTGGACTGGCATGCCAGGTATCCATCATGAAGGGCAGCATCCTTCATGCTGGACTGGCATGCCGGGTATCCATCATGAAGGGCAGCATTCATCATACTGGACTGGCATGCCGGGTATCCATCATGAAGGGCAGCATCCATCATACTGGACTGGCATGCCGGGTATCCATCATGAAGGGCAGCATTCATCATACTGGACTGGCATGCCGGGTATCCATCATGAAGGGCAGCATTCATCATACTGGACTGGCATGCCGGGTATCCATCATGAAGGGCAGCATCCATCATACTGGAATGGCATGCCAGGTATCCATTAGGCTGGGCAGCATCCTTCATACTGGACTGGCATGCCAGGTATCCATCATGAAGGGCAGCATCCATCATACTGGACTGGCATGCCAGGTATCCATTAGGCTGGGCAGCATCCATCATACTGGACTGGCATGCCAGGTATCCAATAGGCTGGGCAGCATCCATCATACTGGACTGGCATGCCAGGTATCCATTAGGCTGGGCAGCATCCCTCGTACTGGACTGGCATGCCAGGTATCCATCATGAAGGGCAGCATCCCTCATACTGGACTGGCATGCCAGGTATCCATTAGGCTGGGCAGCATCCATCATACTGGACTGGCATGCCAGGTATCCAATAGGCTGGGCAGCATCCATCATACTGGACTGGCATGCCAGGTATCCATTAGGCTGGGCAGCATCCATCATACTGGACTGGCATGCCAGGTATCCAATAGGCTGGGCAGCATCCATCATACTGGACTGGCATGCCAGGTATCCATCATGAAGGGCAGCATCCATCATACTGGACTGGCATGCCAGGTATCCAATAGGCTGGGCAGCATCCATCATACTGGACTGGCATGCCAGGTATCCATCATGAAGGGCAGCATCCTTCATGCTGGACTGGCATGCCAGGTATCCAATAGGCTGGGCAGCATCCATCATACTGGACTGGCATGCCAGGTATCCATTAGGCTGGGCAGCATCCATCATACTGGACTGGCATGCCAGGTATCCATCATGAAGGGCAGCATCCTTCATGCTGGACTGGCATGCCAGGTATCCATCATGAAGGGCAGCATCCCTCATACTGGACTGGCATGCCAGGTATCCATTAGGCTGGGCAGCATCCATCATACTGGACTGGCATGCCAGGTATCCAATAGGCTGGGCATCATCCATCATACTGGACTGGCATGCCAGGTATCCATCATGAAGGGCAGCATCCATCATACTGGACTGGCATGCCAGGTATCCAATAGGCTGGGCAGCATCCATCATACTGGACTGGCATGCCAGGTATCCATCATGAAGAGCAGCATCCATCATGCTTGACTGGCAGGCCAGGTATCCATTAGGCTGGGCAGCATCCATCATACTGGACTGGCATGCCCGGTATCCATCATGAAGGGCAGCATCCATCATGCTTGACTGGCAGGCCAGGTATCCATTAGGCTGGGCAGCATCCATCATACTGGACTGGCATGCCAGGTATCCATCATGAAGGGCAGCATCCATCATGCTGGACTGGCATGCCAGGTATCCAATATACTGTGCAGTATTCATCATGGTGGACTGGTTATGGTATATTAGTCATTTTAACTTTTTTTTTTATTATAATATTTGTCTTGTAAAATGATCCGTAAACGAGCACTAGTTTCCTTTTTCTCCCTCATTCTCACTCTCTCCTTTTGTCTAAAGACCTCATTCGACACTATAGAAAAAGCTTAGCTTCTTCCCTCTGCATAGCCGGTCTTCTAGATTATTCCAGTGGAACCACCCAAAGGTTAGTATCCGCAAGAATAGATCTAGATATCCGACCAATTGTTCTCTTGACAAAGACCTTGTACATCTCCATCAAGGAACATAGCATACTAGAAGAAACCAGGCTTTTACCATGTGTAAAACGTTTTTTTTTAATTTTTTTTTATTTTTTTTTTTTTGAATATGCTAATATCGATTTAATTGAATTTTTTTTTTGTGAATTATAGACTTTTCGAATTCGTTTGAATGATGGACTTAGTAGATGTCATCATCATCATCATCATCATCATCAGGGTATAAGAGTTTTAAGGTTCCAATAACTTGGTCAAGTTTCTCACACATTTGATCCATGGTTTTCGGTCTTTTTACGAGACACATTAAATCAGACAGCATGTCGATAATTATTTTACTATTTGTCGCCAACGCGAAGTACCACACGAGGCCGCAGAACTTATTTATGTCTACACATTTCTTCCATTTCCTTTTACAAACGAAAGTGCTTAACTGGGTAGCTTTTTGGAAATTCGTGATCACTGGCTCGCAGGTGTTAGCATTGATCGCTATGGTGTAGTTACTCAGATCATTGTGAGTCATGCGTGCTATTTTGTGGACATCTCTTAAATTACCCGCCAGCGAATTAAACATAGTAAGAACGGTAATGGGCTTAAAAGCATTATTGGTGATCCATTCTATTATTGGTTCACCTTCATACTTCATAATGATTGCAAAGGGTCTCATTGGCGCCACGGCGTAAACAAAAGGCGTTCCGTTTATTCCAGACACCTTTTCAATATTCTTCAATTCAGTCTGGAACAACTCTTCGTCCTTTTTGTCTTCCAACTTTTCGAATACCTTCACGCAAACAGGATCCCGCATGTCTGGGAACTTCACAAGATGGTAAGTAGCGTACTTATCACTCCGTATCCTGTTTTTGTCCGTAAACCTTACTGAACGGATAGTCGCGACCTTAAATCCAAGATCTAGTACTTCCCGATATACCCTCCACTTGTGGGGAAATTCCGACATCCTCGCCTGACATTCTGCGAAAGTTGGTTGTCTGACGTGCGGTTTGTTCACTCCGTTCGCCTTCCTTTTCATCTCCTTCCCGAAGTTGTTGCTTTCTTCATGGTCGTTGTCGTCGCTGTTCTCCTGCTTTGCTTCAATTTCATTAGGCATATTTTCCCAAAACCTATTCCCCGGATCTGGTTCTTCGTCCCTTTCTTCTTCCTTCTTTATTTTTTCTTCGTGGTCGTTGTCGTCGCTGTTCTCCTGCATTGCTTCTATTTCATTGGGCATATTTTCCCAAAACCTATTCCCCGGATCTGGTTCTTCGTCCTTTTCTTCTCCATTCTCTATTTCTTCGTTGTCTTTAGCCGGCGTTCCGTCTGTAGATTCACCTTTCACTCCGTTCTCCATCCTTATTATCTCCTTCCCGAAGTTGGTGCTTTCTTCATGGTCGTTGTCGTCGCTGTCCTCCTGCATTGCTTCTCTTTCATTAGGCATATTTTCCCAAAACCTATTCCCCGGATCTGTTTCTTCGTCCCTTTCCTCTTCCTTCTCTATTTCTTCGTTGTCTTTAGCCGGCGTTCCTTCAGTAGATTCACCTTTCATATTTTCAATTTCATTCCGTATATTTCTCCAAAACTTATCCCCAGTTCCGCAACTGGGGATAAGTTCCTTACCTTTCAGATTCTCATCTTCCAAATCAGCAGACCCTTTTTCCTCTTCCCTCATATCCACCATCAAGAATTCTTTCTGTCGCGCTAAGGCTTTTCTTGCATTCACGAATTCATTAGTTTCCTGCTTAAGTGTTCTTCTCAGGCTATCTAATGCTTTCCTTTCCTTGCTAAAGGCATCTTTTGCATTTGCTTGCATTCCCCGATCCCCGCTAGATGGCTCGCTTTTTCCATCGAGTGCTTTTCTTACTTGAATGTATTTCTCTCTCTCCCTTTGGTATCTCTCTCTGTCCTTACAGCAATCCTCCTTTACTTCTCTAAGTTTCTCCCTCATGTTCCTGAGTACGTCTTTTCCCCCACCAGATAAGTTGATGCCTTCCCCTGGAGTGGAAATCCCTGGAGGTTCTCCAACTCTGAGATTCATTTTGATCATTTCAATTTTGTCTGATCCTTCCAAACCTGACTTTCTCTCTTTTTGTCCTCCATTATAACGAATAATCAATTGGTTCACTTTACCTTTTGCGATACTGGAAAACAAGTGTTTCTTCATTGTTAAAAACATAGCTAATGCACATCGTTCCTAATTTGAGAACTAGGGTTGGTTTGAGAAAAAACAAGCATACAGTAGATCCTTTAAGAAAATATTTCCATCGAGTCTTCAGGTCTTCACGTCTCCGTCGTGACTAATTTGGTTCTCTGATTTCACAGCAAGCGTAGTCACTTGCACAAAAATTTTGATGTATTAAGCTTTTGATGATGATGATATTAATAATAATAGTAGTAGTAATAATAATAATAATAATAATAATAATAATAATAATAATAATAATAATAATGATAATAATAATAATAATTATAATAATGATAATAATAATAATAGTAATAATAAATGGAATCATCCTCGAATCCTCTCAACTCCGGTTTAATTGACGACGTCCGAAGACATTCGGACTTCAGATATTTCTGAAAGTCTTCGAACGTCGCCATGACTCCTGTTAGATTCAATGAGGCTCCAATCAAGCTCCATCTTGTTGTTCACGTGACTACACCTCTCTCTCTCTCTCTCTCTCTCTCTCTCTCTCTCTCTCTCTCTCTCTCTCTCTCACTGAGTAAATGTCACTATAATTACTCTCTCTCTCTCTCTCTCTCTCTCTCTCTCTCTCTCTCTCTCTCTCTCTCTCTCAGTGAGTAAATGTCACCATAATTAACTACTTAAATATTAATACTTATTACCTCCGCCAACGAAGTTGGAAGGACTTTATGTTTTCGCCCCTGTTTGTCTGTTTGTTTGTGTGTGTGTTTATGAACAGCTTCCTGGTCACAATTTTAATCGTAGAGTAATGAAACTTGCATGGATTAACCTTTATATAAAAAGCTGGAAATAATAAAATTTTCTAAGGTCAAGGTCACTGTTAAGCAAAATGTCCAATTCACGTAATTAACCATAAGTTTGGACATCGTTGTCACAGATTTCAAACTTGGTTCGTATCTGAGTGTTAGGAAATCCACGCTAATTGATACATGTTAAGGTCAAGGTCAAGTCAAGGTCAAGCAAAAGGTTAAATTCTGGTCATCAACCATATGGCCAAAATTTTAATTGTATAGTAATGAAACTTCTTAAGTTGATATATCAATGCAGTGTTGCCAAGTCTCCTCTTAGGTTAGATTTATCATTGCAATGTGCCAAGTCTCTTCTTAGGTTAGGTATATCAACAGTGTTGCCAAGTTTCTTGGGAAAGATGTCAATTCAGTGTCACCATCTCTCTTCTTAGGTTACATTTATTAACTCATTGGTACCAAGTCGTTTTAGGTTAGTTATATCAACTCAGTATGCCAGGTTTCGTAAAGATATATCAATGCAGTGTTGCATAGTCTCTTCTTAAGTTAGATATATCAATGTAGCATTGCCAAGTTTCTTAGATAAGATATATCAATGCAGTGTTGCCAAGTTTCTTAGATAAGATATATCAGTGCAGTGGTGCCAAGTCTCTTCTTAGGTTAGATATATCAATGCAGTGTTGCCAAGTTTCTTAGGTTAGATATATCAGTGCAATGTTGCCAAGTTTCTTTGGTAAGATATATCAATGCATTGTGCCAAGTCTCTTCTTAAGTTAGATATAACAACGCAGTGTTTGCAGTGTTGCCAAGTCTCTTTGGTAAGATATATCAATGCATTGTGCCAAGTCTCTTCTTAAGTTAGATATAACGATGCAGTGTTACCAAGTTTCTTAGGTAAGATATAATAATGCAGGGGGGCCAAGTCTCTTCTTAGGTAAGATATATTAATGCAATGGTGCCAAGTCTTCTTAGGTTAGATATATCAATGCAGTGATGCCAAGTCTCATCTTAGGTTAGATATAATAATGCAACATTGCTATCTCTCCTCTTAAGTTAGTTGTTACAATGTCTGTATCATAAGTAGATATATATTAGCTAAGTGTAGTGATATTGGTCTTTTGCTTATAGAAATTTCCATTGAAAGAGTATTTTGGGAATTTCACCATTTAATCGTCTTGTTTTTTCATGCTGAGAGGAAGGTGGCTTCTTGTGTGTTTTGGGAACCGTGTTGACTTAAATTCGGGAAGTATTTTATTGAGGCTTTTGTTATTTTTAATCCTTTTTTGGACACAGCTACTCTCATGCAGTCCTATCAACATAGTTTCTTCAGACGCTCTTGCACAAGCCTTTGGTTAAAGATATAGCTATTATTCCTTTTCCTTCCTATTAAATAACAACCGCACTGTTTCGACAATGATATATATATATATATATATATATATATATATATAGTTATATATTTATATATATAATATATATATATATAATATATATATATATATATATATATATATATATATATATAATATATATATTTATATATATATATATATATATATATATATATATATATATTATCATTTGATTAGGGATTTACGCTATTTTTAAAGTTTAGTGTTACTATAGTCTGTTTCATCCTAGTTGGTAACTGGAGTCGAACCACGGTTTGAAAGGTCGTCGCTGATTGGCTGTTGGTTCAGGCATTCTTTCCCCCCCCCCCCCTTTGACCGACGAGGAAACAAAACATTGCATATGATTAAAAATAATTTATTTTGAATTTCAGTGAATTTTCAAGAACTGTCATCTATTTGTGTACTGTATTTTTTTTTCAGTGCATCCGTTCTCTTCTGCCATTAGATAAGATTTTTAGAAAATTATATATTTTCCAATTTTTCAAAAGTCATATGTCAAAAGCCATTTTGTAATCCAAAATTTAAGAGGTTCAAAATTTTTCCTTTCTCCTTCATTAGAATATAGAAGTTGTTACATTTTAATGCAATAGGTTATCATAGAAGTCATTTGTTATTTATGTATATCTTTGATTCATAAAGTTATTCGGTTTTAATTTCAGGCTGTGATCCTCATTTCTGATTGTTGGCTTCAGAGTTTCAACGAATTCACCATGGTTCAAGGTATGTTTCTGTTTGTGTTTTAGTATTAATGTAACGGTTACTTATTTAGTATTAATATTTCAGCAACAATCTATTAATTCATTATAGCGCAAAAGCACAATACTGTTAAAAATATATGTGTTCTTATAGAAATGCCACTTTTCATATATCATACACTGTTAAAAATTTGCATTAAAAAAACGGTAAATGTCAGGCAAACATTTATTCCAGAATTTGTACCGTTTTAAAAACGGTTATATTGACGTAAAGGAGTGATATTACGGTCACCAACCCGTAAAAGATGAAAACAGAGTAAGGTAAAATTACGGTCGCCTGTATTATACTGAAATACGGCTGAAAACATTATATTTTTTCGGAGAATTTCCGATTAAAATTACGGTTTTTTATAAGTGTACTATATATGGATATCTTTGGTGACGTGTGGATTTTCTGATGAAGCATGTTAACTATAGTCAATTTCTTTTAGCGATGCATTTTTGCACCGACTCGCAGCGGTGCCCTTTTAGCTCGGAAAAGTTCCCTGATCGCTGATTGGTTGCACGAGATAATTCTAACCAATCAGCGATCAGGAAACTTTTCTGAGCTAAAAGGGCACCGCTGCGAGTCGGTTCAAATCTGCCTCGATAAAAGAAATGGACTATAGGTAATTAGTGAGAACTGTGAGGGTACGTACCCAGTTATTAATATTTCTGCAGATCTTCATTCCTACTAAATGATGTTTTACTTTAGCGAGTTTTCAGTGTATGTTGGATGCATCTAACCATTTGGAAGAGGAGATACAACAGTGAACATGGCTTGTGTGTGATTGGTCTATGTATGTTTTCATTGAACAGAGATCCTTATGTTCCTTTTCCTGGCTAGCATTTGTGTTGAGGATCATCCTTGTTAGGCGTATGCTGGCTGATTGCCTTCCAAGTCGAGATACTGGACAAAATTTGTAAATCATAAGAAGCCTCATTTCATAGATTATATGTCATTGGTGTATTTTAACGTTGTTACTGATCTTATATTTTATGTATTTTCTGTTTTATTTTACATAATTTAATAATTGTGTTTATTTCCTTTTCGCATTGGCCAGCTTTGCCCGTTAGAACCCTTGGACTTGTGACATCCTGCTTGGCTAGTAATAATGTTAGTGATAAGATTATTTTACTCCAGGCAATTGAAGAGAGAGAGAGAGAGAGAGAGAGAGAGAGAGAGAGAGAGAGAGAGAGTTAGGCAATCATTATAGATTTGTTACAGTGCGTGTTCCTCGTTTGATCAATTATTACATTTTTGCATATAACATTTTTGGATATGAACAAATATGAACATTGCAGGATGTAGTTTATTTTTTATTGGATTTGTATAAAAGACACCTGTGGAAATAACAGAGTTCATGATGTTTTATAACGTATCTCCGTAAAAGTCACTTCTTAGTCTATTTTTATTGATATTGAATATTTATATTTTTGCAAACTATCACACACACACACACACACACACACACACATATATATATATATATATATATATATATATATATGTATATATTTTATAATGTGTACTTAGGTTCAAAGTAGAGAATTAATGACAGTTATTTAAGAATAGAATCATATAAAAGTAAATGCTTATGTATACGGAAGGTGTAAACGAAGATAGAATTATTTTTGAAACAGGATAACTATACTCGACGCAGCGAGAAACGACCAATAAGAGAGGGCAGAGGGTTTTAAACGGATTCCCTCATCTATGCCACATCTCCAAAGATGACTGACTTGCCTCCTTTCTGCAACCCTGCCCCACTTCCTTACCCTCTTTATCTGTCGTTCTGTATCTTTCTCAGTTTCTATATAAATTAATGTATTTCTGAAATTATACGGACTTTCATTCCTCACCGCCATTAAAGTAAAATTCAAGGCGTGTTTTCCGTTTAAAGATTTCCCCCTATCTTAAACGGGTCATATGAGCAGTTGTCCTCCCACTCTATGTCAGACGTTGTCGCTACACACACTCTGACACACGAACACACTCACAATGAACTGTTCCAACTTTACCTGCTTCACAGCCTAGCTCTTATAGGAGTAGGAGATACTCCAAATTCAAACCATTGTTTTCCAGTCTTTGGTAGTACCATAGCCTCTGTACCATGATCTTCCACTGTTTTGAGTTAGAATTCTCTTGCTTGAGGGTACATTCAGGCACACTATTCTCTCGTATTTCTCTTCCTCTTGTTTGTTTGTTTTTATAGTTTATATGGGAAATATTTGTTTTAATATTGTTACTGTTCTTAAAATATTTAATTTTCCTTGTTTCCTTTCCTCACTGGGCTATTTTCCCTGTTGGAGCCCCTTGGGCTTATAGCATCCTGCTTTTCGAACTAGGGTTGTAGCTCTGCAAGTAATAATAATAATAATAATAATAATAATAATAATAATAATATTAATGATAAGGCAGTTATCTACTAAAGTGAACAGGTATATCTACTAAGGAAAGGCAAAGAGAGAGAGAGAGAGAGAGAGAGAGAGAGAGAGAGAGAGAGAGAGAGATTTCAGAAATCCACCAATTTTTATAGAAACAGAGAAAAAGAAAGACGAGACAGTAAGGGAAACGGATGGGAGAGCTGCTGGTGATCTGTGGAGACTGTGCCAGTTGGGGAATCCATTTCAAACTAGGTGCCATCCCTTATGGGCCCTTTCTCGTTGCATTAAGTAAAAAGTTTCGTAAAAATATAATTGAATGAGGGAGTTTTGTGTTTTCGTTTTATATCAAACAAATGCAGCAGTTTAATGACAATAATACTGAATTTACGGTAACAATTAAAAACGTGTCAAAATACATTCGTTCAATTTGGTACTCTTGAAAAATGTGTAAAGCCTATTTTGAGAGAGAGGGGGGGGGGGCACCTAGAATTAATCACTTGAAATCTATTTGCGCATAAAAATACCCCCACTTCTTTACATATATATATATATATATATATATATATATAGTCTGTCTTGTTTCTATTCCTTTTGTTATTTTCAAGTTTTTATAGTTTATATATGGAATATTCATTTTGATGTTGTTATTGTTCTTAAACTTCTTGTAGTTTTTCCTTATTTCCTTTCCTCATTGGGCTATTTTCCTTGTTGGGGCCATTAGGCTCATAGCATCCTGCTTTTCTATCTATGGTTATAGATTAGCAAGTAATAATATATATATATATATATATATACATACATATATATATATATATATATATAATGTATATATATATATATATATATATACATATATATATATATATATATATATATATATGTATATATATATATATATATATATATAATATAGAGAGAGAGAGAGAGAGAGAGAGAGAGAGAGAGAGAGAGAGAGAGAGATCGGGATCGGAAGCCAAACTATAAGATAATTCCTCCCTTGTCGGACCTCAACGTCTCCGAGGACGAGCGTAAAATTACAGGTATATTCCGGTACGGTTCATTTCACCGAGCGCGTTCCCGGTAACGGCGATAAATGGCACGTTTAATGGCATAATGTTTTGACGACTCGGTCATCGGCTTGGTCCTCCTGTCAATCATCCGAACGTGGTCAGGTTTCTATGAATTTTAAACAGCTCTTCATCGCCATCCTCATCAGCAGAGTCTTAGTTCTTTTTTCCTTCTTTCTTTTTCTTGTAGGCTGCATATCTAATCGTAGGATTCGTAGAGGTAGGAAGTCTTGTCGTTCTCTTGATTGTTTTGAGAAAAAAGGTAGACCGGTTCAAAGGGATACATAGTTCGTATGGGTGTGTGTATGATATATATATATATATATATATATGTGTATATATATATGTATGTATATATATATATATATATATATATCACAATTGTCAATGGGTACCAAAACCGACTGGGTTCAAGTATGTAAGTGTCTGGGTTGTAACCTCACCTCTAGTCATTCTGAACTCTTGTTGCTCCCCTCCCCCATGAGAAAGTGACGCGTGTATATATATTTATATATATATATATATATATATATATATACATATATATGTATATATATATATATATATATATATATACGTGTGTTTGTGTATGTAATATAGTGCCAGGTGGAAATTCATTACAAAAGTCTTGATATGAAAATAGATTGTCAAGTTAATGGCATTGGTCCGTGTGCCGGCCATGAATCAGTCCCATATAAACTAAGTGATTGATGAGAAAGAATTTATTGATTTTATTATATTCTTATTACTTTTGTTAAATTACTCAAATACTATATTCGTCTTGGAATATGTATTCACTGTTTATTCATCGTAGAGGTACTCGTAATTTTTCAAGTTGGTTCCTTGTTCCCTTTCCTTGTTGGAGCTCCTGGGCTTATAGCATCCTGCTTTTCCAACTAGGTTTGTAGCTTAGCAAGTAATAATAATAATAATAATAATGATAATAATAATAACGATAAGGGATGTTGTGGCCTGATTGGTCACGTCTCTGCCTGTTGTTTGCCAGACGGGGGTTCGAGTCCCGCTGAGACTCGTTAATGCCTTTAGTGTCTGCAACCTTACCATCCTTGTGAGCTAAGGTTGGAAGGTTTGTGGGAACCTGACCCTCCCTGGTCCTAGCTTGGGTGGAAAGGGGGCTTAGAGGTTGATCATGTGTATATATGGTCAGTCTCTAGGGCATTGTCCTGCTTGATAGGGAAGTATCACTGTTCCTTGTCTTTGCCATTCATGACCGACCTTTAAACCTTTAAGTGTGTTTTCGTGTCAATAGTTGGTATTCATACTCTTGTTCATTATTTGTCTTGGGAAATTAATGCAGTTATTATTTTACGTACCAGAGTTGTTTTTCATTGTTTTTAATTATTTATTTATTTATTTTACAGATATCAGGGAAGTTCATTGATTTGGTTTTCTCTCTCAGAGATCAGGGAGAAGTTTTGATTATTTATTTTGAATATACGGAAAGGCACTGCGATCATTATTTTATTATATAAGCCTTATGCGAAACGTTTTCCTT
>NC_090743.1:36323225-36330600 GCF_036898095.1 Palaemon carinicauda
GTGACTTTTACAGTTTGGTCACTTTTTTCACTTCGTGTTCTTTAATATAATTTTTTTCTTATTATTATGGGCTTCTTCATCTTTTTTTACCATTATTATTTAATAGGTTCTTTTCTCTTGGCTTGGTTCATCTCCTTTTTCTTACCAATATTATTTACTTGGTTCTTTTTCTCTTGGCTTGGTTCATCTCGTTTTCTCACCATTATTATTTACTTGGTTCTTTTTCTCTTGGCTTGGTTCATCTCCTTTTCTTACCATTTTTCCTTACTTGGTTCTTTTTCTCTTGGCTTGGTTCATCTCCTTTTTCTTACCATAATTATTTATTTACTAGGTTCTTCTCTTGGCTTGGTTCATCTCCTTTTCTTATCATTATTATTTACTTGGTTCTTTTTCTCTTGGCTTGATTCATCTCCTTTTCTTACCATTATTATTTAATTGGTTCTTTTTCTCTTGGCTTGGTTCATCCCCTTTTCTTATCATTATTATTTACTTGGTTCTTTTTCTCTTGGCTTGGTTCGTCTCCTTTTCTTACCATTATTATTTACTTGGTTCTTTTTATCTTGGCTTGGTTTATCTCCTTTTCTTACCATTATTATTTACTTGGTTCTTTTTCTCTTTGAAGCTAAATGACCTTCACCACAGTGAGTCAGTTTTCGTCCTCAACTGCCATTACAGGATTTTAAAAAACTTTATTGAAGGGAAAGTCTCTCTCTCTCTCTCTCTCTCTCTCTCTCTCTCTCTCTCTCTCTCTCACTCCCCAAAAATAAAACCACCAGCATTGCAATTTTGTTGATACATCACGATCTTACACGACACAGCAAATTCGTCTTCTCTCCCCTTGTGTGAAGATTCTTGTATTGACTTATTTCCTGTTAAATGGCGTTACAGCCTCTTAGGTCATATTCATCATGACAGTCATTAGACGTAAATTTCCCGACGTAATCATGAGCTGATTTCTTTCCATATATATATATATATATATATATATATGTGTGTGTGTGTGTGTATATGTATATATATATATTAATTTTGTTGCGTTTTATCATTTGTCGTTTATCATATGTTGTTTTGTTTGTTGATTTGCATGAGTTCGGCAGAAGCCATCTTAGAAAATTACTAGCTCTTCCTCTACTTTCTCTCTCTCTCTCTCTCTCTCTCTCTCTCTCTCTCTCTCTCTCTCTCTCTCTAGCCTTTTACAGTTGTTCTAAATAGTCATGCTGCTGGTCGCTATGAATGTAAACCCTTTTCTTTATACATATAAAAAAAAAATCTGTTTTCGTGAGAAACGCTTTCCCCTTGAACTGCAGCCATCTAATTCTTCAAAAAGAAGCACTTTGCTATTGCACAAGAAAGCTCATCTAGTTAAAGATAGGACAACTATTTTTCCCTGTTGGAGCCCTTAGGCTTATAGCATCTTGCTTTTCCAACTAGGGTTGTAGCTTAGCTAGTAATAATAATAATAATAATAATAATAATAATTATTATTATTATTATTATTATTATCATTATTATTATTAATAATTATTATTAATTGATAATAATAATAATAATAATAATTATTATTATTATTATTATTATTATTATTGATTATTGATTATTGATAATTATTAATTAATAATTAATAATGCTTGATAATGATTAATTAATAATAATTAATTAATAATGATTAATTTTTTTTTTATTTGGATGACGGGTTCATCCATCCTTTTGTTTTCCCCCCACTTTTTCCCCCCACAGTTCATTCCCTGCGTTCCTGCAGTCCTTTCAGAACAAAGTAATGCAAATTAGGATCTATTTTATACAATTTGCATGTTCCTGTTTATCGCAAAATGATTTCGGAAATAGCCAGTGAAATATTTCGACTGGAGCTTTTTTGTGGGCAAATAGACAGTTGCTCGTTCAGGGTTGCCATTCGTACGATAATAATCATACATGTACGATTATTTTGGGTCCGGTACGATGTACGATACATACCTTGGGTATGTACAATGTATGTGTGTGTGTTTGATTAATTAATTATACTAAAATACCTTGAAGTGTGTTTGATTAAACAATTATACTAAAATACCTTGAAATAATCTATATATGTTACTCCTTAATAATCTTGTTCAAAGTGTGTACGATAATTTTGGTTTAAAAAACGATAATTTTAAGGTTCATGTATGATAATCCAGTAACCCCGCTCGTTACCCCCAGAGTAAAGGAGGCTTGAGAATATTTTATACTCTCGTCTGTAAATTTACCGTCAGACTTCGGGTAAAACAAACTTGCCATTTCGACTTTTCAAATTGAAGGTTAGCTTTGTCTAAAAACAATGGAAAGGCAGGATTATCAACATTTTATCTAAAGCGTTTATGAATCTCTCTCTCTCTCTCTCTCTCTCTCTCTCTCTCTCTCTCTCTCTCTCTCTCTCTCTCTCTCTCTCTCTCTCTCTTATATATATATATATATATATATACTGTATATAAATATAAATATATATATATATATATATATATATATATATATATCAATATGCTGATGACACCCAGGTTGTTTTGGCTGATCATATAGAAAATCTAGATGCCTTGATTAAAAGGGCTGAACTAATATTGCTCAAAATTAAGAAATATTTTCCAAGAAAAGGGCTATTATTTAATGCCACCAAAACACAGTGCATGTTTGTGGGTAGCTCACAGTATATTAGCAAAATTCCAGATGACATTGTAATAAAATGCGATGGTGATGAAGTAAAGATAAGTCAACATGTGAAAAATCTAGGTCTGCACATGGACAGGTACATGACATTCAGTACTCACATTGACGAGCTGAGTAGAAAAGTGAGTGGCATTCTAATGTATTTAAGTAGAGTAAAAGATTACTTTGATGATACAACTCGAGCTTTGATTGTGGAAAGTCTGGTCTTGAGTGTAATAAACTACTGTATTAAGATATGGGGGGTAACTAATGATATGCACATGGAAAAAGCTCAAAAAGTCCAAAACTTTGCAGGTAGAGTAGCAGTTATTGGGGTGAACAAACACGATCACATCACCCCAACCCTCCAGCAATTAAAGTGGATAAAATTAAAAGAAAATTGTATGTACGATGTTTGTGTTTTTGTTTTTAAAAGTTTGAGAAAAGAATATCCCAACTGGCTATACACATTTCCTACGGTTGGTAATTGTAGGAATACATTAACAAGACAGAATGAAAATCTATATGTAGACAGCTATCGAACGGATTTGGGTTCACGCTCAATGGAAATAAGGGGCCCAGCTTGCTGGAACAAACTACCTCTGGAAATAAGAAAATGTATAAATGTTAGTTCTGATTTATTCAAAAAGAAACTAAAGCAATATTTTAAAAATTTTACTTGAATGTATATATATCCTAAATTATTGTGAATTTTATGTAAATAATTTGTATTGTTATGTAACAGAATAACCATTTTATAATGGAATAAAGGTTTTTTACTTTTGACTTTGACTTTTGACACTCTCTCTCTCTCTCTCTCTCTCTCTCTCTCTCTCTCTCTCTCTATATATATATATATATTTATATATATATTATATATAAATATTTATATATATATTATATATAGATATTTATATATGAATATTTATATATAATATATATATAAATATATATATATATATATATATATATATATATACACATATATATATATATAAAATATACATAGAAAAGAAAATTCTGCCACTAAAGGTTACTTTGTCTTCAAAGTATATACAGTATATAACGAGTTTATTTTTCTGTTACGAATAACTTGAAATTGTTGTGGTTGCAGTATTCCCTTAATTATTTCTCGTGATTTATTTGTCGTTTAACATAGGCTTTTTATATATCACAAATAACGGAGGAATTAAAATTGCTATGTTAATTTTGCACTTTCTGTCCGTAGAATTTTGAATTTGCTAAATATTTATTAATTATTTTGTTTTTAATTAGAATAATGACTATCGTTTAAATTCAATAAGAAAACGTTTAGGTAATGTTGTGGTAGCCTATTGGAAACGTTCATGTCTTGCAATCTGCTGGACTGGGGTTTGATACCTGTTCAAGATCGATATCTCCTTGTAGTGTTTGCAACCTCACCATCCGGTGGGGGGGGGGATAATAGATCTCCCAACTGAGTCATCGGCAGTCATTGCCTGGTCCTCCTTGGCCATAGCTTGATGGGGAGAGTGTTTGGGCGCTGGTCATATATATATATATATATATATAATATATATATATATATATATATATGTATAGTATATATAAAATTATATATATATATATATATATATGTGTGTGTGTATATATATATATATAGTATATGCACATAAATATGTATACAATGCCCTAGAGATTGACCATATATATATATATATATATATATGTATACAGTATATACATATTTATATGTATACTGTATATATATATATATATATATATATGGTCAATTTCTATGACATTTCCTTGCCAGGGAATTGTCACTGTTCCTTGCCTCTGCCATTCACGAGCGACCTTTAAACGTTACTTTAGTTTAACCAATGTTGCAGAGCATTTTAAAGAGGTACAGTCATTTTTCAGGCGAAATGGATGACATCCGGATTTCAACATTCAATGGCGTTTGCTATACAATGATATTGGAGTCTATTAGGATTGATTGATTGATTTAAAGTTTTCAGGCATCCTGATATTAAGAGTGTCACCTGTATTTTGTTCTCGCTGGGGTTCCCTTTTAGCTCGGAAAAGTTTCCTGCTCGCTGATTGGTTGGACAAGATAATTCTAACCAATCAGATAGCAGGAAACTTTTCCGGGCTAAAAGGGCACCGCTGCGAGTCGGGGCAAATGTATCGCATTAAAAAAAATTGAGTATATGTGTCATTCTCGACTGCAAATAACCTTAGGGTAGAATAGCTGGCCTATTGGTTCTTCAGTTGTACTAGTAATTATATCTAGGAAAAGTCTCTCAAAACTTTTTAACACCTTTTTATTTTATTTTTTTCATTACTTCTTATATCGTTTATTTCCTTATTCCCTTTCCTCACTGGGCTATTTTTCCCTGTTGGAGCCCTTGGGCTCATAGTATCTAGCTTTTCCAACTAGGGTTGTAGCTTAGCTAGTAATAATGATAATAATAAAATATCTTTTATTTTCCTATTCTTCCATGCTCTAAGTATTGTTCCTTATTGCAGTCATCAGTAGCTAAGTCAAGTCATGAATTGTTGGGCAAAAACATGAGTTCATAAAAATTCTTATTGCAGATCTGAGAAATAATCTCCCCAAGGGTCATTAGTTTTTCATAACAAAGTTGATTCTTTGCAGTCTGGTCCTTTTAGATTATGCTTGGCATTGTTTATTACCAAGTAATTTTGCAGTTATGTTTTTTCTTATTTTGGTTCCATGTCACAATTATTTCTAGATTTTTTTTACTGTTACTAAATAATTGTTTCAGGCTTTGCAGTTTGTTATTTTTTTCTGGTTCCATGTTACAATTATTTCTAAATTATTTTGACTGTGTTAATAAAAAACAAAATGATTTTTTCAGTCTTGTGGTTGAATAATTGGATTTCCCTGCTTGCCACCTGTGATTCTGTCTTTGATATAGTTTTATTGGTGCCGGTTTAGTATGTGGCCTACCTTTCGAATATGGCCTACGAAATTCTATCTGTTTTAGTGTGTGGCCTAACCTAACCTAACATAACCTAACCTAACAAGCAAGGTAGGCCACATATTAAACCAGAATAAAATAGGTAGGCCACGTACTAAACCGGCACCGTTTTATTTCATAGTTTATTGGATACGTTTTGATTTCTTTTTTACATTTCTCTTATAGATAATCTATTTTGCACGTTTTTTTTTTTTTTTTTTTTGCATCACTCGTAACACTATATGAAAATTAATGAGTTGTTTGTATAAAAAAATCAATGTTTATTCATCATCATCTCCTCCAGCGTCTATTGACGCAAAGGGCCTCGGTTAGATTTCTCCAGTCGTCTCTATCTTGAGCTTTTAATTCAATACTTCTCCATTCATCATCTCCTACTTCGCCCTTCTTAGTCCTCAGCCATGTAGGCCTGGGACTTCCAACTCTTCTAGTGCCTTGTGGAGCCCAGCTGAACGTTTGGTTTATTAATCATTTGTAATTGTAATAATCCATTTATTTAGTCATCAGGCGAATAATCTTTCGTGTGATGTTTATCTTTTCCATTCCATTTGGATCCCCGCTTCGTTTTTCTCTTCATTTATTCTTTTTTCCTACGTTTCTATGATTCATTTTCATTTCTTTCCAGTGTTTTTTTTAGCTTTAACCATGAATTTTATTTTTGTTATGAAGCAAGATCTTGTAGAATTCGCGATAAATAAATGTCAGATCGTAACATATTTTTCCTTTTGTACAGCCTGCTTGTTTATTTACAATTAATTTTATGACATGGTTATCATACATTTCGTTTTAATGTTACTGTTCTTAAAATATTTTGTTTTTCCTTGTTTCCTTACCTCACTGGGCTATTTTCCCTGTTGGGGCCCCTGGGCTTATAGCATCCCGCTTTTCCAACTAGGGTTGTAGCTTAGCAAGTAATAATAATAATAATAATAATAATAATAATATTATTATTATTATTATTATTATTATTATTATTATTATTATTAGTTATCATATGAATACCTTCTCAAGTGAAATTATAAATATTTCATGACATTTCTATTAACTATTTACATATTTCTGGAAAATGTTTCACGCTATCTGATTGGTTAGATGATCTTATCCAACCAATCAGCTATCAAGAAACGTTTCCGAGCTAAAAAGGGCACACCCCGGCGAGTCGGTGCAAATCTGCCTCACTAAAAAGAATTGTCAATAGTTTATGAGTTCCCACACGCCGGCCGAGAATTATTTCGTAGTTCCTTCTTAACCCTTACAAATATATAATTTTTGAGATTACTAGTACTTTTTATTTAGTTATTACGAAAAATATAAAGATTATTCTTCATATCATACTGAAAACTTTTTATTTAGTTATTACGAAAAATATAAAGATTATTCTTCATATCCTACTGAAAACTTGATAACTTTCATTGGTAGAATAGTCGTCAACGTATGTCCTGTGTCTCAAATTCAAGCTGGGCTCACGGATGGAATATTATCAATAGTAACCTCAATGTCACCATCCCGAGAGCAAGAAATGGAAGGTTGGGGGGGGGGGGAAGAACTAGTCAAGAGACATCCCCTGGTCCCCCCCGATCCTCTCTCGAGTGGAGAAGGAACGAGGGTAATGATCATGCGAGTTTATGATCTGTGGGACATTGTGCCTCGGTGCAATGACTCTTCTCCCTGGCATCTGATGCTGGTAATTTGTGAAAACTAAATCTTAAGACTTC
>NC_090743.1:36331100-36371566 GCF_036898095.1 Palaemon carinicauda
AAAATGACCTCATTTATACGGGCCTGGAAAGAGGCGGGTGACGCCATATATATACACCGAATCGTTTTTCCCCTTGTTTTCGCCTCGTTTCTTCTCTTGAGAGAGAGAGAGAGAGAGAGAGAGAGAGAGAGAGAGAGAGAGAGAGAGAGAGAGAGAGAGAGAGAGAGAGAGGAGTGTTTATTGTATAGGAGATGAATCTAGAAAATGAGAGAGAATGGGTGATTGATTATTATTGGAGAGAGAGAGAGAGGGGGGGGATGACTGAGTATTATTGTAAAGAGAGAGAGAGGAGAGAGAGAGAGAGAGAGAGAGAGAGAGAGAGAGAGAGAGAGAGAGAGAGAGAGAGAGAGAGTGAAAGTATTTTTGGTGAATATTTTTCAGTTTTACTATTATCATTTTCCTACTGGGAATTACCCATATAAACTGACGTTACCCTTCTTATTGTAGTCCTTTATTTTGGAATACCATTAATGTTTGATCAGTGTTTAAGGTTTTCATTGTAAAAAACATTTATTATTATTATTATTATTATTATTATTATTATTATTATTATTATTATTATTATTATTATTATTATTATTATAATTATTATCATTATTATTATTAATATTATTAGCCAAGCTACAACCCAACCTGGAAAAGGAGGATACAATAAGCCCAATTGCTCTAACAAGGAAAATAGCCTAGTGAGGAAAGGAAATAAGTAACAGATAGAATAATGTCTGAGTGTATTATTGTTTAATGAAAGTAATGGTTACAGAACCTAATTTAAACAACAATTTGAGAATAACAGATAACATAGTTAGGATTTACAATAGCAGATTTCTTAAATTTGTTGGTTAGAACACTTACCTTAATGAAAATTGGCCTTCGATTTCTGTTCGAGGAAGATGTTGCAGAAATTTGATAAAATGGGTTAGCCGTTAATAAGTAAATTGGTAGGAAGCAGGCCACCTCGAGCCTGGGAGAGTTTGCTTGTGAAAGATTGGCGCCATGCACGTTAAATGCCAACTGTTGCTATTCTTTTAATGCCCACACTGTTAAGAAAACCGTAATCTTAATTGGAAGGTCTCCGTAAAAAAAAAAAAAAAAAAAAATACGGATCTCGGCCGTATTTTCAGAAATACAGGCGAACGTAATTTTTACTCTACTTTGTTATTATCTTTCATAGGTTGGTGACCGTAATATCACTCCTTAATGTCAATATATCCGTTTTTATAACGGTAAATACCTGGAAACATTTATTCCCGGAATTTTACCGTTTTGTTTACGGCAAATTTTTCACAGTGCAGGATAAGCACTGGGGGGATTCGATGTAGGGCAGCCTAAATCGCAGATGTCACGTAATACCGGCTATTACCCATATCATTAAGCAAGCACCTTATCCACTTGGAGACAGGTGCTTCAAAAACTCACCCTTTTGAAGCAGGGTGAGGAGAGTTGGGCGCGAACCATGGTCGCGTGTCCTCGTTGCTGTTAGGCTCCCCTTACGCCCAAGCGCCGCCACTGTGAAATCTATTTTATAAACTTTTGTGTAATGTCTGTAATGAGTAGTAATTAATATGTTTGCCTCCTCCCTCTTGTTCAGTTAATAAGGCAGAGCTTGAACGTGAGACGTAGTGATCTTTTATGGATTCGTCTGTTATTTACAACTTGTGAGAAATAACGAGCTTCAAAGTAACTTGAAATCAAAATGAGATATTCATAAATCCATCAGTTATGTGACTGAAGATACTCATTTCAAGAAATTCCATGCTCATTTAGGTCAACTAATTTAGTAAATAAATGCGCTTTCGATGTAACATTAGACGCTACCCTCTACCCTCCACTAATTATTGAGAACTGTTGATTCTAGATGACCGTTCTGTACAGACCCGTAAAAATCCATTAATATTGTTATCATTAGCTAAGCTACAACCCTAGTTTGAAAAGCAAGATGATATATGCTCCACCTGGGAAGAATATTATAGTTTTGATGTCGTAAAAAGTGTATTAAGTACCTGGTAATATATCAATTGAGGTGGGTTGTAATGTGTGTGAAAAGAAATGTCATTAGGAGAGAGTTTTCATCCTCAAAGACTTGCTTGAGACAATGGAAGGCTCAGAATCTAAAGCCATTATTGGAGAAATTGTGTAAAATTTGAAAACAAATATTGGAATTATTAAGTTAAAATCACACTAAGATGGGCCAATGTAAGGTACAGTTAAGGCGCTATCGCTCTGATTTAATAAATTTGTAGGTTGGCCAAGACACCAGCCAACCGTTGAGATACTACTGCTAGAGAGTTATCGGGTGTTTTAACTGTCCAAATATTACTACATTGATTCCTCTTTAGTTACGGCTCATTTTTCCCTTGTTACACGTACACCGAATAGCATGGCCTAATTTTTATGCATTCTTCTATTTCCTCTTACACCTGACAACACTAAAGTAATCGAAAAATTCTTGTTCACTCAAGGGGTTAACTCCTGCACTTTAATTGTTCAGTGACTACATTTCACTTGGTAAAGGTAGAAGAGACTCATTAGTTATGGTAAGTACCTCTTCTAAGAGAAGGACGCTCCGAAATAAAACCATTGTATTCTAGTCGTGGGTAGAGCCATAGCCTCTGTACCATGGGTTCCACTGTCTTGTGGTAAACTTCTCTTGATTGAGTTCACTCCCTGAGAATTTTCTAGCATCCAATTTCTCTTGTACATAAATAAGTGTGTTTTCTGTTTACTTGGAATTCCAAGTCCGGCACACTCCAGCCCCCTAAAAAGATAATGAAGAAAAGATCATCCAACGGAACTACTTTATGAGTGTTAAAGAATTTAAGACTTGCCCTGGTCTAACCTTTGAACTTCTTATGCTTTTAAACCTGAACGTGCAAGGGGTCACGAGCCACTGAAGAAATTCATAAATCTGGTAAAGTTTTTTTTTTTTTTGTGGGGGGGGGGGGTGTCGGTGCGATTATTTTATTTTTCAAATGAAATTGACTTTGATAAGAACCTAATATCGTATAATTTTTTATTATTCATTATTATTATCCATATAAGGTTAAATTGCTTAGAAAAATGTCGAAATAAAGTATCGCATTATATTCAGGGAAGTAGGGTAATGTTAGATTCTAAGAAGCTCTCTCTCTCTCTCTCTCTCTCTCTCTCTCTCTCTCTCTCTCTCCTCTCTCTCTCTCTCTCTCTCTCTCATCTCGAGCTTAAATTTCCCCCGAGTACACCACTAAGTATTTGACTTTCATGACATCGTCTCATTTTTAATGAAGCCAACTTTCGACTTTAATATTTTAAAAACGCCATTGGCCCTGTGAACAACGTGGAGCAAACTTAATCCTTTATTCGTTTTCATTTTAAAGTTAAAATTACTTTGATTATAACATTAACCTATTTTATTAACCTGGTGAATTTTTGGGGAAAATTCTCCATTAATACCAGAAATATATATCAATTTACTTTTTTTTTGTGTGTGTGTAATAAGATTCTTTAGGAAAATTCTTCCATTGATAGTGAAAATATGTAATAACACTAATTTTCAGTTTCTTGTATTATGAAGAATTTTTAGGAAAATTCTCCCATTGATATTGGAAATATATAACATTAATTTCTATTTTTATATTCTGGTGAAGTTTTAGGAATATTCTCCCATAGTGAGTGGAAATTTAGATAATTGTGTACAACACCACGCTCTCCATTTACTCCAAAATAATGCAATCCTGCAGTTCTCATCTTCTTGCACAGTATTTAGATGGTTATTTAAATTCTGGGAAAGCAATAATTAGCAAGATATGTTGAGGAAGGGGGAAGGGGTTATAAAAAGAAAAAAGCTCGGTTTCCTCACTGAACGACTTAGAACTGACATGTCAACATGGTCAACCAAACAGAAGTTCGTGATGCCAGCGTACATAAACAGAAGTTCGTGATACCAGCGTACATTTGATATACATGGCATCTTGGTGGATCAACCGAACCTAAATATATGTACAAGTACCCAAATGTGGAGACTTTACTGCATTTTATAATTGATTGGTTGATTTAAAGTTTTCAGGCATCCTGACATCTATTTTTTTTGTTTTTTGTTTTTTATAATTGAAATAACAAAATACTCAGAATAGTATACTATATATTTCTTACGTATAACATGTGGGACTTAGAACCACCCACAAAATAAAGAAAATAGAGGATAATGTAAAACATTCTACTAAAACAAAGAAATAAGATAATGAAAAAAATAAAAAAATAAATAAAATATCATTAATAATAATGCTGTTGGACACAAGAAAATAAGGCAGAGAAGGTTGTTTTTGGCAGCTACTTTTATGTACGTACATATATTTATGTACATAGGTATACATGTATGTACACAAGTTGCTTAAATATGCAAGAAAACAACTAAATATGTGGAATTAGCAGAATTGGGTTTAAATTCCTCATAAATATTGTTTATAAAGTGTGAATCTATTTATTGGCATAGTCACTCCAGCCACTCTCCACCTATGTTTAGACCAGGGGGAATCAAGAGGTGACTGCTGATGAGTTGATTCTTGTTGCTAGTAAGACCTAATGAGTCATGGGTAATGCTCGAACTCAGGAACACGAAATCTAGGCACAAAACACATTCATTTAAGGGCAGATATGTTGAGCAGAAAGTTATTATGCAACACTGCGTTGATATATCTAACTTAAGAGACTTGGCAACATTGCATTGATTTATCTTACGTAAGAAACTTTGCAACATTTTATTGATATATATAACCTAAGATGAGACTTGGCAACACCGCATTGATATATCTAACCTAAGAGACTTGGCACTACTGCGCTGATATATCTTATCTAATAGACTTGGCCGAATAGAATTGATTTATCTTACCTAAGAAACTTGGCAACGCTGCATTGATATATCTAACTTAAGAAGAGACTATGCAACACTGCATTGATATATCTTTACGAAACTTGGCATACTGAGTTGATATAACTAACCTAAGAAGACTTGGCACCAATGCGTTAATAAATCTAACCTAAGAAGAGAGATAACAACATTGCATTGACATTTATCCTAATAAACTTGGCAATACTTTTGATTTACCTAACCTAAGAAGAAACTTGGCACACTGCATTGATATATCTTACCAAAGAAACTTGGCAACACTGGGTTGATATATTTAACCGAAAAGACTTGGCACTTCTGCAGTGATACTTGTATATCTTCTTGGCAACACTGTGTTAATATAACTAGCCTAAAAAGACTTGGCACCACTGTCTTAATAAATATAACCTAATAAGAGAGATGGCGACACTGAATTGACATCTTTCCTAAGAAACTTGGCACCACTGTGTTGATATACCAAACTTAAGAAGAGACTTAGCACACTGCAATGATAAATCTAACCTAAGAGGAGACTTGGCAACACTGCATTGATATATCAACTTAAGAAGTTTCATTACTATACAATTAAAATTTTGGTCGTATGGTTGATGACCAGAATTCAACCTTTTGCTTGACCTTGACCATGGACTCGACCTTGACCTTAACATGTATCAATTAGCGTGGATTTCCATATACTCAGATACGAACCAAGTTTGAAATCTGAGACAACGATGTCCAAACTTATGGTTGATTACGTGAATTGGACATTTTGCTTAACCGTGACCTTGACCTTAGAAAATTTGATTATTTCCAGCTTTTTATATAAAGGTTAATCCCTGCAAGTTTCATCACTCTACGATTAAAATTGTGACCAGGAAGCTGTTCATAAACACACAGACAAACAGGGGCGAAAACATAAAGTCCTTCCAACTTCGTTGGCGGAGGTAATAAGTATTAACATTTAAGTAGTTAATTATGGTGACATTTACTCACTGAGAGAGAGAGAGAGAGAGAGAGAGAGAGAGAGAGAGAGAGTAATTATGGTGACATTTACTCAGTGAGAGAGAGAGAGAGAGAGAGAGAGAGAGAGAGAGAGAGAGAGAGAGAGAGAGAGAGAGGGGGGGGGGTATAGTCACGTGAACAACAATATGGAGCTTGATTGGAGCCTCATTGAATCTAACAGGAGTCATGGCGACGTTCGAAGACTTTCAGAAATATCTGAAGTCCGAATGTCTTCGGGCGTCGTCAATGAAACCGGAGTTGAGAGGATTCGAGGAAGATTCCATTTATTATTATTATTATTATTATTATTATTATTATTATTATTATTATTATTACTACTACTACTACTACTATTATTATTATTATTATTAATATCATCATCATCAAAAGCTTAATACATCAAAATATTTGTGCAAGTGACTACGCTTGCTGTGAAATCAGAGAACCAAATTAGTCACGACGGAGACATGAAGACCTGAAGACTCGATGGGAATATTTTCAAGGATCTACTGTATGCTTGTTTTTTCTCAAACCAACCCTAGTTCTCGAATTAGGAACGATATGCATTAGCTATGTTTTTAACAATGAAGAAACACTTGTTTTCCAGTATCGCAAAAGGTAAAGTGAGCCAATTGATTATTCGTAATAATGGAGGACAAAAAGAGAGAAAGTCAGGTTTGGAAGGATCAGACAAAATTGTAAGAATCAAAATGAATCTCAGAGTTGGAGAACCTCCAGGGATTTCCACTCCAGGGGAAGGCATCAAGTTGACTAGTGGGGGAAAAGACATACTCAGGAACATAAGGGAGAAACTTAGAGAAGTAAAGGAGGATTGCTGTAAGGACAGAGAGAGATACCAAAGGGAGAGAGAGAAATACATTCAAGTAAGAGAAGCACTCGATGGAAAAAGCGAGCCATCTAGCGGGGATCGGGGAATGCAAGCAAATGCAAAAGATGCCTTTAGCAAGGAAAGGAAAGCATTAGATAGCCTGAGAAGAACACTTAAGCAGGAAACTAATGAATTCCTGAATGCAAGAAAAGCCTTAGCGCGACAGAAAGAATTCTTGATGGTGGATATGAGGGAAGAGGAAAAAGGGTCTGCTGATTTGGAAGATGAGAATCTGAAAGGTAAGGAACTTATCCCCAGTTGCGGAACTGGGGAAAAGTTTTGGAGAAATATACGGAATGAAATTGAAAATATGAAAGGTGAATCTACTGACGGAACGCCGGCTAAAGACAACGAAGAAATAGAGAAGGAAGAAGAAAGGGACGAAGAACCAGATCCAGGGAATAGGTTTTGGGAAAATATGCCTAATGAAAGCGAAGCAATGCAGGAGGACAGCGACTACAACGACCATGAAGAAAGCACCAACTTCGGGAAGGAGATAATAAGGATGGAGAACGGAGTGAAAGGTGAATCTACAGACGGAACGCCGGCTAAAGACAACGAAGAAATAGAGAATGGAGAAGAAAAGGACGAAGAACCAGATCCGGGGAATAGGTTTTGGGAAAATATGCTTAATGAAATAGAAGCAATGCAGGAGGACAGCGACGACGACGACCACGAAGAAAAAATAGAGAAGGAAGAAGAAAGGGACGAAGAACCAGATCCGGGGAATAGGTTTTGGGAAAATGTGCCTAATGAAATAGAAGCAATGCAGGAGAACAGCGACGAAAACGACCATGAAGAAAGCAACAACTTCGGGAAGAAGATAAAGAGGAAGGCGAACGGAGTGAACAAACCGTACGTCAGACAACCTACTTTCGCAGAATGTCAGGCGAGGATGTCGGAATTTCCACACAAGTGGAGGGTATATCGGGAAGTACTTGATCTTGGATTTAAGGTCGCGACTATCCGTTCAGTAAAGTTTACAGTCAAAAACAGGATACGGAATGATAAGTACGCTACTTACCATCTTGTGAAGTTCCCAGACATGCGGGATCCTGTTTGCGTGAAGGTATTCGAAAAGATGGAAGACAAAAAGGACGAAGAGTTGTTCCAGACTGAATTGAAGAATATTGAAAAGGTGTCTGGAATAAACGGAACGCCTTTCGTTTACGCCGTGGCGCCAATGAGACCCTTTGCAATCATTATGAAGTATGAAGGTGAACCAATAATAGAATGGATAACCAACAATGCTTTTAAGCCCATTACCGTTCTTACTATGTTTAATTCGCTGGCGTGTAATTTAAGAGATGTCCACAAAATAGCACGCATGACTCACAATGATCTGAGTAACTACACCATAGCGGTCAATGCTAACACCTGCGAGCCAGTGATCACGAATTTCCAAAAAGCTACCCAGTTAAGCACTTTCGTTTGTAAAAGGAAATGGAAGAAATTTGTAGACATAAATAAGTTCTGCGGCCTCGTGTGGTCCTTCGCGTTGGCGACAAATAGTACCATAATTATCGATATGCTGTCAGATTTAATGTGTCTCGTAAAAAGACCGAAAACCATGGATCAAATGTGTGAGAAACTTGACCAAGTTATTGGAACCTTAAAACTCTTATACACTGATGATGATGATGATGATGACATCTACTAAGTCCATCATTCAAACTAATGCGAAAAGTTTATAATTCAAGAAAGAACTTTCATATAAAATGGATATTAGCATATTCCAAAAAAAAAAAAAAAAAAAAAAAAAAAAAAAAAAAAAAAATTACAAACCGTTCTACACATGGTAAAAGCCTGGCTTCTTCTAGTATGCTATGTTCCTTGATGGAGATGTACAAGGTCTTTGTCAAGAGAACAATTGGTCGGATATCTAGATCTATTCTTGCGGTTACTAACCTTTGGGTGGTTCCACTGGAATAATCTAGAAGACCGGCTATGCAGAGGGAAGAAGCTAAGCTTTTTCTATAGTGTCGAATGAGGTCTTTAGACAAAAGGAGAGAGTGAGAGTGAGGGAGAAAAAGGAAAATAGTGCTCGTTTACGGATCATTTTACAAGACAAAAATAAAAAAAGTTAAAACGACTAATATACCATAACCAGTCCACCATGATGAATACTGCACAGCATATTGGACACCTGGCATGCCAGTCCAGTATGATGGATGCTGCCCAGCCTAATGGATAACTGGCCTGCCAGTCCAGCATGAAGGATGCTGCCCTTCATGATGGATACCTGGCATACCAGTCCAGTATGATGGATGCTGCCCAGCCTAATGGATAACTGGCCTGCCAGTCCAGCATGAAGGATGCTGCCTTTCATGATGGATACCTGGCATACCAGTCCAGTATTATGGATGCTGCCCAGCCTAATGGATAACTGGCCTGCCAATCCAGCATGAAGGATGCTGCCCTTCATGATGGATACCTGGCATGCCAGTCCAGTATGAAGGATGCTGCCCTTAATGATGGATACCTGGCATGCCAGTCCAGCATGATGGATGCTGCCCTTCCTGATGGATATCGGGCATGCCAGTCCAGTACGAAGGATGCTGCACTTCAAGATGGATACCTGGCATGCCAGTCCAGCATGACGGATACTGCCCTTCATGATGGATACCTGGCATGCCAGTCCAGCATGACGGATGCTGCCTTCATGATGGATACCTGGCATGCCAGTCCAGCATGACGGATGCTGCCGTTCAAGATGGATACCTGGCATGCCTGTCCAGCATGACGGATGCTGCCCTTCATGATGGATACCTGGCATGCCTGTCCAGCATGACGGATGCTGCCGTTCAGGATGGATACCTGGCATGCCAGTCCAGCATGACGGATGCTGCCCTTCATGATGGATACCTGGCATGCCAGTCCAGCATGAAGGATGCTGCCCTTCAGGATGGATACCTGGCATGCCAGTCCAGTATGAAGGATGCTGCCCTTCATGATGGGTACCTGGCATGCCAGTCCAGCATGATGGATGCTGCCCTTCATGATGGATACCTGGCATGCCAAGGATGCTGCCCTTCATGATGGATACCTGGCATGTCAATCGAGCATGATGGATGCTGCTCTTCATGATGGATACCTGGCATGCCAGTCCAGCATGAAGGATGCTGCCCTTCATGATGGATACCTGGCATGCCAGTCCAGCATGATGGATGCTGCCCTTCATGATGGATACCTGGCATGCCAGTCCAGCATGACGGATGCAGCCCTTCATGATGGATACCTGGCATGCCAGTCCAGCATGACCGTAGCTGCCCTTCATGGTGGATACCTGGCATGCCAGTCCAGCATGACGGATGCTGCCCTTCATGGTGGATACCTGCCATGCCAGTCCAGCATGAAGGATGCTGCCCTTCATGGTGGATACCTGGCATGCCAGTCCAGCTTGAAGGATGCTGCCCTTCATGGTGGATACCTGCCATGCCAGTCCAGCATGATGGATGCTGCTCTTCATGATGTATACCTGGCATGCCAGTCAGGTATGAAGGATGCTGTCCTTCATGATGGATATCTGGCATGCCAATCCAGCATGACGGATGCTGCCCTTCATGATGGATACCTGGCATGCCAGTCCAGCATGATGGATGCTGCCCTTCAGGATGGATACCTGGCATGCCAGTCAGGTATGAAGAATGCTGCCCTTCATGATGGATATCTGGCATGCCAATCCAGCATGACGGATGCTGCCCTTCATGATGGATACCTGGCATGCCAGTCCAGCATGATGGATGCTGCCCTTCATGATGGATATCTGGCATGCCAATCCAGCATGACGGATGCTGCCCTTCATGATAGATACCTGCCATGCCAGTCCAGTATGAATGATGCTGCCCTTCAGGATGGATACCTGGCATGCCAGTCCAGCATGACGGATGCTGTCCTTCAGGATGGATACCTGGTATGCCAGTCCAGCATGACGGATGCTGCCCTTCAGGATGGATACCTGGCATGCCAGTCCAGCATGACGGATGTTGCCCTTCATGATGGATACCTGGCATGCCTGTCCAGCATGACGGATGCTGCCGTTCAGGATGGATACCTGGCATGCCAGTCCAGCATGATGGATGCTGCCCTTCATGATGGATACCTGGCATGCCAGTCCAGCATGAAGGATGCTGCCCTTCAGGATGGATACCTGGCATGCCAGTCCAGTATGAAGGATGCTGCCCTTCATGATGGGTACCTGGCATGCCAGTCCAGCATGATGGATGCTGCCCTTCATGATGGATACCTGGCATGCCAAGGATGCTGCCCTTCATGATGGATACCTGGCATGTCAGTCGAGCATGATGGATGCTGCCCTTCATGATTGATACCTGGCATGCCAGTCCAGCATGACGGATGCTGCCCTTCATGATGGATACCTGGCATGCCAGTCCAGCATGAAGGATGCTGCCCTTCATGATGGATACCTGGCATGCCAGTCCAGCATGATGGATGCTGCCCTTCATGATGGATACCTGGCATGCCAGTCCAGCATGACGGATGCAGCCCTTCATGATGGATACCTGGCATGCCAGTCCAGCATGACCGTAGCTGCCCTTCATGGTGGATACCTGGCATGCCAGTCCAGCATGACGGATGCTGCCCTTCATGTTGGATACCTGCCATGCCAGTCCAGCATGAAGGATGCTGCCCTTCATGGTGGATACCTGGCATGCCAGTCCAGCATGAAGGATGCTGCCCTTCATGGTGGATACCTGGCATGCCAGTCCAGCATGATGGATGCTGCTCTTCATGATGTATACCTGGCATGCCAGTCAGGTATGAAGGATGCTGTCCTTCATGATGGATATCTGGCATGCCAATCCAGCATGACGGATGCTGCCCTTCATGATGGATACCTGGCATGCCAGTCCAGCATGATGGATGCTGCCCTTCAGGATGGATACCTGGCATGCCAGTCAGGTATGAAGGATGCTGCCCTTCATGATGGATATCTGGCATGCCAATCCAGCATGACGGATGCTGCCCTTCATGATGGATACCTGGCATGCCAGTCCAGCATGATGGATGCTGCCCTTCATGATGGATATCTGGCATGCCAATCCAGCATGACGGATGCTGCCCTTCATGATAGATACCTGCCATGCCAGTCCAGTATGAAGGATGCTGCCCTTCAGGATGGATACCTGGCATGCCAGTCCAGCATGACGGATGCTGCTCTTCAGGATGGATACCTGGCATGCCAGTCCAGCATGACGGATGCTGCCCTTCAGGATGGATACCTGGCATGCCAGTCCAGCATGACGGATGTGGCCCTTCAGGATGGATACCTGGCATGCCAGTCCAGCATGACGGATGCTGCCCTTCAGGATGGATACCTGGCATGCCAGTCCAGTATGAAGGATGCTGCCCTTCAGGATGGATACCTGGCATGACAGTCCAGCATGATGGATGCTGCCCTTCATGATGGATACCTGGCATGCCAGTCCAGCATGACGGATGCTGCCCTTCATGATGGATACCTGGCATGCCAGTCCAGCATGACGGATGCTGCCCTTCAGGATGGATACCTGGCATGCCAGTCCAGCATGACGGATGCTGCCCTTCAGGATGGATACCTGGCATGCCAGTCCAGCATGGCGGATGTTGCCCTTCAGGATGGATACCTGGCATGCCAGTCCAGTATGAAGGATGCTGCCCTTCATGATGGATACCTGGCATGACAGTCAAGCATGATGGAGGCTGCCCTTCATGATGGATACCTGGCATGCCAGTCCAGCATGATGGATTCTGCCCTTCAGGATGGATACCTGGAATGCCAGTCCAGCATAACGGATGCTGCCCTTCATGATGGATACCTGGCATGCCAGTCCAGTATGAAGGATGCTGCCCTTCATGATGGATACCTGGCATGCCAGTCCAGTATGAAGGAGGCTGCCCTTAACGATGGATACCTGGCATGCCAGTCCAGTATGAAGGATGCTGCCCTTCACGATGGATACCTGGCATGCCAGTCCAGCATGATGGATGCTGCCCTTCCTGATGGATACCTGGCATGCCAGTCCACCATGACGAATGCTGCCCTTCCTAATGGATACCTGGCATGCCAGTCCAGCATGAAGGATGCTGCCCTTCCTGATGGATACCTGGCATGCCAGTCCAGCATGACGGATGCTGCCCTTCCTGATGGATACCTGGCATGCCAGGCCAGCATGACGGATGCTGCCCTTCAGGATGGATACCTGGCATGCCAGGCCAGCATGACGGATGCTGCCCTTCAGGATGGATACCTGACATATCAGTCCAGTATGAAGGATGCTGCCCTTCAGGATGGTTACCTAGCATGCCAGTCCAGCATGACGGATGCTGCCCTTCATGATGGATACCTGGCATGCCAGTCCAGCATGAAGGATGCTGCCCTTCATGATGGATACCTGGCATGCCAGTCCAGCATGATGGATGCTGCCCTTCATGATGGAAGCCTGGCCCTAGCTTGGATTGAGAGGGGGCTTTTCTGGATGATCATATTATGTAGTCAGTCTTCAGGGCATTGTCACTGTTCCTTACCTCTGCCATTCATGATCGTCATTTAAACCTTTAAATTCTGGACTAGAAAAAAGTTACTAGAATGGCTGTCAAACAGATCCTTACATTTAGAAAAATTATGGTTTTCTATTTCCGTCCAATTTTCAAAATTCAGTAGATGAAATGGAGTCACCGCAGGCTCCCAATTTCTAGAGAAAACGAAAACTGAATATCTTGTGACAAAAAGCGTATTACATCTTCAAAGTGTTCAAGCAAGTAGTTTCTCTCTCTCTCTCTCTCTCTCTCTCTCTCTCTCTCTCTCTCTCTCTCTCTCTCTCTCTCTCTCTCTCTCACTATTTTAAACATATTTACCATTATTATGAACCTCTTTACAGTATATTAAGGGGGTGATATTGTTGAAGTATTCTGTACAGTCTATTCACAATTGATCGAGCTGTTACAGCTTGCATGTGGCAGTGACCTTATTTGGGTTTCTGGAGCCATCCTCCACTACTGCATGAATTTTAACATTATGCTCCAGAAGAGTACTACACAAATGTTCACCCAATTCCCATTATTTCAACCACATGTTAGAGATTTCATTTCCCATTCTGGCGAATAAGGTCATCAGGATAAGCTAATATACAAAATCAATTTCATCATCATCATCATCATCATCTCCTCCTACGCCTATTGACGCAAAGGGCCTCGGTTAGATTTCGCCAGTCGTCTCTATCTTGAGCTTTAAAATCAATACTTTTCCATTCATCACTTCCTACTTCACGCTTCATAGTAATCAGCCATGTAGGCCTGGGTCCTCCAATTCTTCTAGTGCCTTGTGGAACCCAGTTGAAAGTTTGGTGAACTAATCTCTCTTGGAGAGTGCGAAGAGCATGGCCAAATCTTTATCTACTTGTCATCTTGATCTCAATTATCTTCAAAATTTCAGAATTAATTGTATATTAAAAGACCTCGTTCAAAGCAAACGAATTTACAACATGGAACTCTGTAAATTTAATTCCTGTTGCATGACTTATAAACAGTCCCAAAATATTGTCCACAGAAATGTAAGCTTGATACACTATGCGAAAGCTTTTGCTTTTTAAAAACTTCAGCAGTAATAAAACCCCTTCAGAAGCAAGGAATAGAAGAATATTATGTTAGAACACTTGAAGTTATCTAAATGGGTAGGAAAACTACATCAAGATCGTGAGAAAATTTCGATTGAGAAAGAACTTATGTAGTGAGACCTCATCTCTACTTTAGTATTGTATTTCAGATGTCAAAGCTAGACACACTTACAATTTTCATTGATTTGGTAACTGGATTATTTGATATTTTATCGCGGTTATTATGAAGTTTTTAAGATGGTTTACATCTATTTTTGATAACCCACACCGTTAAAAATGTGCCGTAAAAACGGCAAAAATCCTAGAATAAATGTTGTCAGGCATTTACTGTTTTTAAAAACGGATATATTGACGTAAAGGAGTAATATTACGGTCACCTACCCGAAAAAGATAATAACAAAGTAGGGTAAAAATTACGGTCGCCTGTATTTTACTGAAATACGGCTGAGAACAGCATATTTTTATGGAGAATTTCCAATTAAAATTACTATTTTTTAACAGTGTAGATTTTTAGACACGTGATGTTGTTTGTTTATCTATCTACCAAGGCCGACATAAAAACAAAAAACAAAAGGGGACTTTTCTTCTCTTCGCTCCTCACAGCCTGACGAGGGATTCAGTCAAGTTTGGTTGGTACTGCTAGGGTGCCACAGCCCACCCTACCCCTCTAGCCATCATAAATGAAACCCCTCATGCTGAATCCCCTTCTTTGTAGAAGGTTGTTATTATTATTATTATTATCATCATTATTATTATTATTATTATTATTATTATTATTATTAGTAGTAGTAGTAGTAGTAGTAGTAGTAGTAGTAATAGTACTTGTTGTTGTTGTTCTCTACCACGAAAAGTAACCAGTAGGAACGAAAATCTTTTCAAATTCTATGCGTTTAATAAACGTATGTAAAATTTTACCTCCTTCCTTATCATTTTTACGATGGACGTACGGATCAACGGAAGACATAAATGATTTATATATATCTTTCCCACATTGTCATGTTATTTAGAGCCGGTAAAAATGAGATATACCTATTATCTCTCTCTCTCTCTCTCTCTCTCTCTCTCTCTCTCTCTCTCTCTCTCTCTCTCTCTCTCTCTCTCTCTCTACGAAGCAAAGTGCTTTTAAATCTTGCAGGAAACGCAAGAACGAAGGCGTGTTTGCATATCGCTAGAACACGTAGTTTATGGGGCATATTACCAATAACATATATATCCCAAGTTTTACAAATAAATTATAGCAACAAGCACTTCAGAAAGAAGAAGAAGAAGAAGAAGAGGTGGGAGAGACAATGCACAGAGTATCCAAGAAATGAGAGCCAGGGGGGAGGAGTTGTTATAAATTCTTGTCCTGCTATGTTATAATGTTTTTTATTTCGATTTTCCTTCATGTAGTTTTCCTGCCTGTTTTATTATTACCTCCGCCAACGAAGTTTGAAGGAGGTTATGTTATTGCCCATATTTGTGTGTTTCTTTGTTTGTGTACAGTTTTCTGCTCACAATTTTAATCATAGAGTAATGAGGGATTAACTTTAGGTAAACAGCTGGGAATGTTTAAATTTTGGGAGGTCAAGGGGAAAGGTCAAGGTCATGGCCGAGCAAAATGTCCCATTCACGTAATCAGCCATAAGTTTGGACATCGTTGTCACAGAGACGTCAAACTTGGTTCATATTTGAGTGTATGAAAATCCACGCCAATTAATACACGTTTAGGTCAAAGGTTAACGTCAAGGTCGAGCAAATAGTCGAAAAATAAGCTGCCACCGTGGAGGTCTGCGCTCTACTGACTGTCCTTCTAGTTCTATTTTATCTTCCTCTGTTTTGACTCTGATATAGCATTCTCTCCCTTCGTGCTATTTACCGTTTATTGTTCCCTTATGTATTATTCTTGTTATGCCTGTATCTCCTTATTTAGCACATACCTACATTCGTTTTTTACATATTTTATTTTATTTTTTCTTCTTTGTAATGTGACATTTTCATTTGGCTATGGTTTATTCTCTTTCGTTATCATGCTCATTTCCTCTTTACCATACCTTCTTCTATTTACATTTCTTTATATTATCATCCTTCTATTTTCTTTTCTTCTCATTACATTGTTATTCTCTATAATATCTGATTCTTTACGGTATCATGCAATTCCATTCCTCGTTTTCACCTCATTCTCTGCGTTACCACGTGTTACTGAATTCTCCCTTTACTCTCGGTGAATTCTCTTTTTTTTCGGGTTGTTCACTATCACCTTTTCTCTTCACACTCTCCCTCTTTTTCAGCTGCAATTTAATGCAGTCCTGAATCCTTTAACATGTTCCGCCCACAAGTATCATGTCCGCCGTGGCTCACTTTATTTATAAACATTATCTCGTTGCTCCTCATTGTTCCTCTATTCTGGCAAGCAGTATATGTATGAACTGGGCACGCCAGCTGTATGGGATACTAATAAACTATCATGATTACCTATAATCTGTTTTATTATTATTATTTATATATTTACATGAATCAGCTGTAAAAAGGTGGCGACCAATCACGATACTTGTGGACGGAGCATATTAAAGATGAGGGGCTGCACCCAGTCGATTTCTCGCTTTCCTCCTCCTCCTCCTCCTCCTCCTCTTCTTCTTCTTCTTCTTCTTCTTCATCTTCTTCTTCTTCTTCTTGTTTTATTTTTCGTCTTCTACCACCCAAACGCTGTAATACACCTGGCAAATCTTTTGCCCGTTTCGCATTCGCGCCGGAAGAACACAACCAATCTTTTCGCTCTTCATTGTCCCATGCATCCCTTTGATGTCGGCGGCATTTGTTCTAAAATAGCGGAGCAAGGCTATTCCATGGAATTCCTGGGAAGGATATTCTACCGAGTAGGAAAGCGGGCTTTTCATGTTCGCATAAAATCACTCTGGCAAAGAAAGGAAGTACGCTATTAAAACGAAAAGGGAGGGAGAGAGATTGCCTTAGCCAGTGATGCATATTCTTCGGAAGAACACGTTTCTTTGAGGGATTTCATGACGACGATGAAGCTTTTGTCGTAGGAATATGCACCTTATAGCAGATTTAATCAAGGGCGAGACTTGTCTGTGATTAAACTTGATGTTAATAAGGTCATCACTTTGCTCTTAATTATTTGTTGCACCATTCATCTCATGGTATAAAGACCTTTTGTTTTATCAACTGTTGACCTGCTTAGGTTTTCCCTATACACACACACATTACACAAACACATAGACACATACACATACACACATTACATAAACACGTACACATACACACAAATATATAAAATATATATATATATATGTATGTATGTATGTATGTAATTATGTATGTATGTATGTGTGTGTGTGTGTGTGTGTGTAATGTTTGTGCTACTCTGAACAGTTTGAATATAAAACAGTTAACTGTTTTCTAATATTTTAATGGGCCATAAAACTTTATTTTTCTACCTCAAATATCATTTAAAAAACTTGAATGCATCAGTTTTGAATCTTTTTATACTTTAACGTGATTCCTTTAATGTTCAAACATAATATCAGTCGCTTTGATAATAAATTATTTTATATTTAATATAGAATTTTAATTGATGAATTAGATATTTGAATGTTAATTATTATTCTATTGAAGTAAAATCCTTGTATCCAATTATTTATGATTACACTAATATATATATATATATATATATATATATATATATATATATATATATATATATATATATATATATATATACATATATATGTATGTATATATATATATATATATATATATATATATATATATATATATATATATATTTATAAATTTGTGTGTGTTTGCATGTCTGTGTTTTTACTGTAAACATATATGTGAACATATTTTATTTTTTGTGTAATATCTTATAATAAGTGTTGTCTTGAAAGTTCTTGGACAAGTGAAAAATCATGTTTGCTAACTATTTTCCTTTTAATTAGTAAGACACCTTTGGAATCTTCTTTTTTTTATACGCGTAGTTAATTTGAATGACGAAACCTCTTTTAATTTTCTTCCAATTTGCTCTATTTTTTAAAGTCTTTTGATTTTTCAGAAAACACAGTAGAGAAAAGTCTGTTTTGTAGTCCTCATTATAATACTGAACAAGAATGTTCACAATACATAATTAATGTTTTGATAAGAACGAGTCAGCTTTTATTTTTGTGTATTTAATTTGCCGCTAATAGTATTTCTTTTATGTATTTGTATGATGCAAAGGCCTATTTTTCTTTTGTGTATTTTGACTTCGAATTGAATCTACTTATTGGTGTGTGATTTGAATTAACAATTTAGCAGTTAATCATATATATTCAAGTGTATATATATATATACTATATATATATATATATATATATATATATATATATATATATATATGTATGTATGTATGTAGATATATATGAATATATATGTATATATATAAATATATTTATGCATATATATATATATATATATATATATATATATATATATATATATATATATATATATATACATACAAGTGTGTGTGTATGTGTGTATATAAGCATATAATCAATCATTATCCTCTTCATAATCTAAGGATCTATGAATTTTGAAAATTAATTACTTCTTTACAACATAATCGCATCATAATTAATCGTAATATGTGTAGAAGCAAATGTATAAAAGGAATTGTAAACTTTTACAAACCAGCAATCATTTGATAAAGACAAAGGTTTGTCGAAACTGTGGTGTAGTGAATAAAGTATGAAGAAAAGGAATAATCATCTTTCATTAATCTAAGGGCTTACATATGAAAACTTGTATATGCAGAGGAAATATCAAGATTACTACAGGAAACATATTGACGCGACTAAGGCTGTGTGTGTTTGTTTGTGTGTCTGTTTATTTTTATGTATTAGATACAGTAAATACGTAAGTCCTTCTATCCATTATTCTATCTACTAATCAGTCAATACACACACACACACACATACACACACACACACACACACACACACATATATATATATATATATATATATATATATATATATATGTATATATATATATATATATATATATATATATATATATAACGGATTTTGAGCGAAGCGAAAAATCTATTTTTGGGTGAGATGGCCATGTCGTCCTGATGGAAGTTCCTATAGGGTAGCTTCCTAGGGTATATTACAACTACGGCGATATTCCCAGAGAATTTACCTTAAGGTACCAGAATTCTAACTCCTGGAGCGAGTATCCCTCGTGAAAGGGATATCGCGACATATCAGAGGACGTATTCTAGACACGTCACATGGCAATCTACATCCTGGACAGAGATTTCGTCTCGTAGGAGGTGATTGACGAGATACGAATTCGGAAAAGAAAAAGGGGAGCCGCTCCCAAGGCTTACCTATCCCCCGATTCGTATGCGTGCCTGGCGCCAATCCTGGCGCCATCTGTATTCCTTGTAGCGTACACGAGGTGCTACAGATACTGTATGTAGGGAGGGGTCCTACAGCCCTTTCTTAGAAAGGCAAGGGCGGGTCCATCAGGACGACATGGCCATCTCACCCAAAAATAGATTTTTCGCTTCGCTCAAAATCCGTTTTTTGGGCTCAAGCCATGTCGTCCTGATGGAAGTGTACCAGAGCATTACTGTATCTGTGGATTCTCAGAACGTGCCGTACTCCCCGGAGGTAATTTTTTTTCCCGGTCGACTAGACCTAGAGACCTAAGATGTTACCGTTATACATCTTTTCAACTAACTATAAACTATGTTAGAGCTTCCTGCCCCCTACAGGGAAGAGTCCTACTAGACTCTGGAAAAGTCTCGAAGAGTACATATATCTATATATGAATACCAGGCAAGCTAATATAGTGGTCTCGCCCTATATTAAGTAAAGCATAGTTTGTAAAGGACCACTGCGTCAATATGAAATATCGATCAGTTTTCCGCACAATACTTGTATTGGACAAAGGTTTTATATCCGCATAGGAGGAAAACCAATGCAACATAGCTTGCATAAAGGAACAATTCTATTAGAATTATCCCAGATAAGGTACATAGAATGAATGCTCAATTATACCAATAAATTGACACAGGTGAAGGAGACGCAAGGTTCTCAAGAACCAGATTATTGACAGGCAATAAATAGACAGGTTAACCACAATTATATATATATATATATATATATATATATATATATATATATATATATATATACATATATATATAAGAAGAGGATAACCCAAAACTATAAGCATAAGTATGATAGTAAACAGAGCTTGTTTGTCTGAAAGAAAAACATTAGATGTCACTTTTAAGATACCGAGGTATCAAAGTCATAAAAGCCTGTATTACAAATCAATGACATTAGCGTTAGAAACGCTCGGCACACATGTCTGCACTTATGCTAGGTTCACCTTCGGAAATGGAACAGTCTGGATGGGCAACACAGTGCCCTCACTTAGTTTATAGTACAGTATGTAACTACACACTCACCCTGGACTTAATCGTCCCAATTAAGACCACTGTTCCTCGCAGAGTTAAACACCGCGACCCACTGCTACCACAGATCTCTTTTAGTTCCTCTACTTGCTTCGCATAGTGGCGAAAGAACACTCTGGAAGACTTCCAGCCAGTGTATGAACGGAGATGTTCAAAATCCATACAATTAAAGAAATTTAAGAATGAGGCAACTTTCCTCGGATCGTGACCTACGGGTGTATTGTCAGGATCCGCTCTGCGAATAAAATATGTGATTTTCGCCCTGAGTTGATTCAGAGATAAATTTGAGCCTGATGTTTCTCCCCTGAATAGTTGACCACCCTTGAAGTCTGAAGTTCTATGAAGATAGACCTTTAGGCATTCTACTGGACATAGAGATGCATCTTCTTTCAGAGGGCAGATTCTCCAGGGACCCCACCTGTTGGTGGGTAACTCATTCTTGGCGAGAAACGTAGGATCCGGAAACAGGTTCAGTTCTTCCCCATCCAGGAACTGAACACGACCTGCCTCTCTCGAGAGGCTACAATCTCACTAACCCTGGCCCCGGACGCGAGTGCAAAATAGGAAAATAACTTTTTGTGTCAAATCCTTTAACGCACACTCTTCATTGCTCAACAGAGAAGCGAAATGAAGAACTTGTCTAAAGACCATGAAATAGGCTTTGGAGGTGCTGAAGGTCTGAGCCTAGCACAGGCTTTCGGGACTTTATTAAAGATCTCGTTACCTAGGTCGACCTGGAAGGCATATAGAATGGGTCTTGTCAAAGCAGACTTACACGCTGAAATCGTGTTCGCTGCCAACCCTTGACCATGGAGGTGGGGAAAAAAGATAAGCAGAAGTCTGTCAAGATCTCCTGCGGAATCTTCGCCTTGACAAAAGGCCACCCATTTTCTCCAAGATGACTCATATTGCCTTCTAGTAGATTTGCACTTATATTCCTCAAGGAAGTCTATACTGGCTTTCGAAATCCCGAAACGCTTTCTCACCGCTAGGGAGAGAAAATCATGAGCTGCAGGGTCCGGGTTTTCTGTAATGAAGCGCAGACAGTTGACTTCTGGGCTCGCTGGGTCAGAACTGGATCTGGTAGTGGTACAAACTTCAGCTACAGTTCCAATGCCAGGAGGAACCACACGCTGTTCGGCCACTTGGGGGCCACTATTGCCGCTACCCTTTGAAGGATCTCAGTTTGTTGAGGACCCTCAACAAAAGGTTGTGAGGAGGGAACAGATAAATCTTGGACCATCTGTTCCAGTCGAGGGACATCGCGTCCACTGCTTCCGCTAAGGGGTCCTCGTACGGGGCACGTACAGGGGCAACTTCTTGTTGTCTTTCGTCGCAAAGAGGTGTATCTGCAGTTCTGGGACTGATTCAGAATGAAGGAGAATGATCCTGCGTCTAAGGACCATTCCGACTCTATCGGTGTGAACCTGGATAGAGCGTCCGCTGTCACATTGCGGACTCCTTGAAGGTGAACTGCCGACAGGTACCACTTCTTCTTTTCCGCCAATCGGAAGACGGCCAACATCACCTGGTTGAGAGGTGGTGACCTCGATCCTTGTCGATTCAAGTATCTCACAACTACCTCGCTGTCAATCACCACCTTATGTGGATCGAATGACGCAGGGAGACTTTCTTTAAGGTAAGGAGCACTGCCCTAGCTTCTAGAAAGTTTTATGTGAAAGGTCTTGAATAGCCTGGACCAAGTCCCCTGGACTTTTTTCCGATGAGAGTGACCTCCCCATCCCTCCTTCGAGGCGTCTGAGTGAATCGTCACCGACGGGGGAGGTGGCTGAAGAAGAACCTGACTTCTTTAGATGTCTGGCTTGGGACCAAGGCCTGAGAAGAGTACTTAGCCGAAGCGGCTGGTCTTCTCAGATCTCTTCACGCGTTTGATGCATAACTTCTCCAAACTCCGATTGCATCCTTTAGCTGTGCTCTTAGCACTGGGTCTGTCACCGAAGCAAACTGGAGAGAGCGCAGTACTCTCTCCTGCTCGTGTCTTGATATCCTTTCGGAATCTTGAAGTCTCTTGACAGAACCCGCTATCTCCTTCCTTTTCTTCGCCGAGGTGGAGAAACGGTGTGACAAAAGGTCCCAGTGGATTCTCAGCCACTGGAACTTTTGAGATGGAGAAAGTCGAGACTTTTTCTGTTGATCATGAAGCCTAGGTACTCTAGGAACTGGATCACTTGACTGGAAGCTTGCAAGCATTCTGTCTCGGATGCTGCCCACACCAACCAGTCGTCCAGGTAGGCTACTACCTGAATTCCCTTTAGGCGAAATTGTTTGAGAGCTACGCTCACAAGCTTCGTAAAAATCCTTGGGGCTATGTTTAGCCCGAATGGCATGGCTCCGAAGGCGTATAGTCTTCGTTGTAGCCTGAACCCTAGGTAGGGGGAGAGTCGATGGCTAATTGGAATGTGCCAGTAGGCGTCTGACAAGTCTATAGAGACGGAATATGCCCTCCTGGGCAGTAAGGTCCTTATGTGTTGCAGTGTTAGCATTTTGAATTTGCAATTCACTATGAACTTGTTAAGTGGCGACAAGTCCAGAATGACTCTGAGCTTTTCCGAGTCTTTCTTGGGAACACAAAACAGCCTCCCTTAGAAATTGATGGGCTTCACCCTTTTTCTCCAACAGTTCTTGAACGTACTCCTCCATAACGGGGGTGGAGTGTTGGAAAAACCGAAGGCACGGGGGTGGAGTGCTGTACCAGCTCCCGCCCAGTCCATTCTTGAGTAGGCTGTGGGCCCAGGGATCGAAGGTCCACCGATCCCGAAATTTCAGAAGTCTCCCTCCTACCGGTATCACCTCCCTTGGACTGCCGTCCTGAGGTCTTGCCTTCCTGACCATGACCACCCCTGAGTCCCCTTCCCCTTGAGGGGCGTCTAGACGAGCCTCTGGCTGCTCCTCTAGGCTTTGCTCGAAAGGAAGTAGACTGCCCTTCGAACGCTGGGGTGAATGCCGTGGACTGTGTCGACACGGCCTGGGGTACCCACTGAAAGGTGGTCGGGGTTTGTGCCACGATCTGGGGCACTGGGGGCAATGGCAATTGCAGTTGCTGTTGCTGTCTAAGAGGCTTGGCTGTCCTAGACGGTAGCCTAGTCCTCATAGTCTTCTTCTTTGGTTGAGAACCCTCATCCGAGGAAGACTTTCTTTTGATAGCCAGGCCCCACTTCTGGAGAAGGTTTCTATTCTCCAAGGCGGCTTTATCAACAGCTTCTTTGACCAAGTCGGTAGGGAAAAAGGGTCTTTTCCCCAAATGTTGGAGGAGATTAGTTTCTTTAGCTCGTGCCTCACCGTAGCCGAGGTAAACACGAACTCCCTACAAGCTCTCCTTGCCTTGACGAAGCCATAAAGGTCCTTCGTCACTTTGGCCAGATGAGGCTTGGCCACTACCATGAACATTTCATGGACCTTGGGGTCACTTGCCATCGTCTCGAGAGTAGTCTGAAGAGACATTTTAGTACAGCCAGAAACCTTTTCTGTAAAAAGGGGAAGGCTCTAGTAGGCGAGGACACAAAGGAAGGGAGCTTCCTATTCAATGCAGCTACCTTTGAGTTAGAGAAGCCCCTCTCTTTCATCAAGGATGAAAGTAGAGCTTGAGCCTTAGCATGGTCCATCACTATGACCTCCTTCGGCTCTGTCTCCTCCTTTGAAGCTGGTTCCTTCCTCAGCCGGACATAACAGTCCGGATATGATGCCTTGCTGGGCCAGAATTCCACCCTCCAGGGGAACTGAGCCCAGCTTATTCGAGATGACGATCTTTCCAGTTGTCATCGGCATGTGCTCAGCATACCTCCATGGGTTAACATCTGAGCACAAGGGAAGGTCTTTCACATTAAGCTTTTTCTGGGGCCCATGTGATTCTGCAAGGCACTGCATTCGCAGTTCCATTGCAGCCGCCTTCTCCTGATTCTCCTTCTGCATTTGTTGGATCATTCCAACAATAGAAGAGAGGGCCTGTCCCAGCTCTACTGGGAGACCGGCCGATGTAGAGGGGCTTGAACTTCATCCTGGGCTTCTGCCAGGAGGTCTTCCTCCTGACACCCGTCCACATCAGACATCCTGTCATCTAGCTGGATGTCTTGCATCGCGACCGCGACTTCAGCATCCACCTGGATCTGAACTTAGGGGATCTCCTCTTGAGGCTGGGGAATCACTGCATCAGCTGATGCCTTAGGGAAAGGATACGCCCTCATCTTCTCACTTGGAAGATAAGGGCCAGAAGTGTTCTTTTGGAAGCCCCTTACCCAGGTACGAAGCTTCTTCCTAGCTATTTAATTGTCTCATCAATCAGGTTAGTGCACACAGTACATACCTGAGGGTCCCAATACCGGAGATCATCCTTGGAGACAGCGTATGCTGCGTGTCTCCTACAAAACTCATGTCCGCAGAGGTTCTTGCTGCTGACATTGCAGAAAGCACTTCCCCCACTTCGGAGTGTCCTTCTGTAAAGAGAAGAAATTTCCATGAGTATCAAGTGAACTATGTATCACTGGATATGCATAGTATAGCATAACAATTCAGAAAGGAAAGACACACACTTGTGTTTCCCTCACAACCCATTGTTGTAGCCTTCCAGATAATAAAATCAAAAATGGTTTATCTCTTCTAGAGTAACCAATGCAAGGTTTCCAGAGGAAACAGGTGGAGCTCACACCTAAGCAATGATTTTAAAATCCTGGATAATAGACAGGGAAGAACTCAGCTTCCTATCTGAGGGCAACAGCAAAGGGGTGTGCAAGAAAACACAATAGTGTTAGAAGATACAGTGCTGTACCAAAACCCTTACTATAGTTTTCTTCTTACTGTATATGCTATACAGAAGAATACTAGTACAGTATGGGGGGATGTGTGCCGGCCTGCCTTTGCCGGCCGGCACACACCACAGCTAGCTTTAAAGTATACTACTTAACAGCTATAGAGCGGCAGCACTCTGGTTCAAATGCCTGTGCCGGTCGGCAGCAACTGCCGGCCGGTAACAGCCAGTGTTGGCCGGCAATGGCTGCCGGCCAGCAACTACACAAGGTAGTACCCAGCTGCCGGCCACACTCTTGGTGACCGGCAGACAAGGACTGACATAAGCCGGCCGGCAAAGGTACAAGACCGATGCCAGCCGGCAGCAAAAGAACCAGAAGACTACACCTGCCCGGCTGCCGGCCTCATAGGCCGGCAGCCGGCCTCATAGGCCGGCAGCCGGGACAGGTACAGCACTAGAAGAAAAATAGAATGGATGCCGGGATAAGAGTGTACACAACCTCCAAGCCCGGCAACCGAAAGAGTGCATATAAGGAAGGGGAGAAACTAATTCAGGCTTCCTTGACCAATGCCGTCCGGCTCTGCCGGCAGGCATGGATGAGGGACCAAGAGAGGTCCGGGCAGCACTTGAAAACATAAGACCCTTGCCGGCCAGCAGCTCTGCCGGCCGGCAATGGGCTGAGTCAATTCCACATCCCAACCTATACTAGGTCCAGAAGTAGAACAACATACAGTACATTAAGACCCCTGCCGGCCAGCTCTGCCGGCCGGCAAGGTACAGTACAGTAATGGCTAGGCCATTACGGAGATAGAGGGGGAAGGGACAAGAGGGTCCTGCCAACCTTGCTTTAGTGACAGATCACCCGCAGCCAAGAAACTTATCTTAGCCTAAGGGAGATCTAAGGGGAAAGGCCAGCAATACTTGCCAGCTTCCAGAGCACCAAAGCAAGGAAGGCGTTGCTACTCCCAAGGGAAGAACTTATCCTCCCCCGAGAACAGCAACAGGACTAGTCTGGTAGATCACAAAAGAAGGAATCATAACTACAGAAACCTTCGGTAGTGACCTAAGGGAGCTAAGCTCCCTTTGTATGTGTTAGGTCAGCGAGGGGGACTCTGCCCCCAGCCAGACAACACAGACTCAGACTAAAAACTCTGTTGTTCTGTCCCTCTTGAACCATAACTACAGGAACAGGAAGGTACAGTAACACCCTAGTATAGTTTTATCGAAAATAAATTCGGGAAAAACCACTTGGGGATAAGCCCAAGGCTTAAACAGAGGGAAAGGGATTGCATACCTTCTCCGAAGAAAAGAAAGCAACCGGGGAGTATGATAAAGTATACTAAGGCTCCATAAGCAATTAGCCTAGGCACCAAGAGAATCGATTACCTAATTCACCGAAACTCACACGTATACAATCTTGGAAATATTCCACACAGTCTAAAATGTATAAAATATAGCCTAAAGCTTCAATAAAATTTTAATTACACTCGGAAAAACCAAAATCATGCATGAAGTACTAGGACCAAACGACTAGGCTACATGGCCTAGCGTAGGCCAGAATGGCGAATACTTCGCCAAATAATACTAAGCACGAAAGGAAATCCTATGTAAAGCTAAATAGCTAAAATTTATTAAAGCAAAACAACCAGGAATGTCGCTCTGTCTAACTAATTTATACCTAGCGAGCGACAGTGTCCAGGACACCTCTGGTAGGCTACGGCTCTTGTATCAAAGATTAATCCTATTAATCACTCAAAATTTTACCAAGAGCCTACATTTATACATAACAGACACTATACTCAACTTATCCGAGGCCAACGAAGACGGAGAAGCCATGAAAAGCCGAATAAATCCAAGATTTGCGAGAAAAACAGGAAAAAACACAGAGTTGTTAAGCTACGCAAAAAGGAATGCAGATGGCGCCAGGATTGGCGCCAGGCACTCATACGAATCGGGGGATAGGTAAGCCTTGGGAGCGGCTCCCCTTTTTCTTTCCCGAATTCGTATCTCGTCAATCACCTCCTACGAGACGAAATCTCTGTCCAGGATGTAGATTGCCATGTGACGTGTCTAGAATACGTCCTCTGATATGTCGCGATATCCCTTTCACGAGGGATACTCGCTCCAGGAGTTAGAATTCTGGTACCTTAAGGTAAATTCTCTGGGAATATCGCCGTAGTTGTAATATACCCTAGGAAGCTACCCTATAGGAACTTCCATCAGGACGACATGGCTTGAGCCCAAAAATATATATATATATATATATGATATTGTATATATGTGTATATTTATATGTACGCACATATATATATATATATATATATATATATATATATATATGTATATATATATACACATATATATACATATAAATATATATACATATAAATATTCATATACCTAAATATATATAAATATGTATGTATAGTATATGTATATGCACATGTGTACCAGTGTATATCATTGTATCCGTCTAAGAATTAGGAAGAAAAATTTACTTTCAAAGAACATTCTACAGCACCAGAAAGATAATGAACCTCAGTATTTATCTATGATTTTATTTTTGTCTTATTGGGACTATCTTTTAAACAGTGGTCCATCATTGATAATTCTCACCATAGCCTCGTTATTACATATTTATTTTTTTTTTATCTTATAATTTCAGTTTCAATTGATGGACCCAATAATGTATTTTATAGCAATATACATTTTTTTTTGTTGGAAAGTCACAACATTTTAAAGTATTAAAGTCATTCCATTGTCTTTTTTTCTAAATTATTTAAAAAAAATTGGTTTTTGCCTCTGTTTAATAAATATATTACAGTGGTATTAACTTAATGTTTTTCGCAGCAGTAAACAAAAGAATTCATTAATAATATTAATGAAAAAAACATAAACATAAACCCGAAAAGACATTTACCTCTATTCTCTTCGAGGCTTCATCAAAAAGTATCAAAGATATATTGGGATTAATTTAAGAAGTATATTAATTTTGTGTTTGTTAACCATGAATCATTAAAAACTTCGAAAATAGTGTATCATTTATATACTATTCGATAAATATATATATATATATATATATATATATATATATATATATATATATATATATATATATATATATATATAATCATCAACCTCCGCCGTTGCTAGTCCACTGCGGGACAAAGGTCTCAGATATGTCCTTATAAATCCCATTTGTTAATGGTCTTTCTATGCTAATGTATACCTGCAAAATTTCGTACCTCGTTAATATATATAAATATATATATATATATATATATATATATATATATATATATATATATATATATATATATACATATATATATATATATATATATATATATATATATTGTTTATTTGCGTGTGTTTAATCTAAATGTGACGTCAGAGAAGAAGTCCTTGTACCTTATTACGCTTTCAAGACTATATATTTTTTCTTATTTCAAGAACACACCCGTTTACATACCACTAGCGCAGGTATTATTAATAACATATATACCTAAGTTTTACATTTGTAAAACGGCTCTTGCAGATAACAGGAGAATTGCACGAAACATTTCGAAATTGACAGTTACGATATATGTGGAATGTAGCATTGATATTGTGATCGTCAAGGAAATATTGCAAATATTACTGTTTACTTGAATATATCCTTACTCGTTGTTATAATTTTGTTCTGCATTATCTTATCTCTCTCCTTTCCTATATTTCTCTAGTTTCCCTTTTTCACTACTTGCTCGATTATATTTCTTTTGTTTCTTTTTCGGATTTATCATCTTTTTATTTTAATTTTTTAATGTTTTCTTGTCTTATTTATCCTATTTATTCACATTCGATATCTCCTTACCTAATATTAATCTCCATTATGCTCTTTCCTTTTCTTCGCCTCATACCAAAGAATCTTTTTCTTCTTCATTGTCTTCATTTTTCTTTCTTTCATGCTATCGACGTTGCTTCCTTTGATTTTCCTGGTTATTATTATTATTATTTTTATTATTATTATTATTTATTTATTTATTTTTATTATTATTATTATTATTATTATTATCATTATCATTATCATTATCATTATCATTATCATTATCATTATCATTATCATTATCATTATCATTATCATTATCATTATTATTATTATTATTATTATTATTATTAGCTGTTAAGCTGCATCCCTAGTTGGAAAAGCAGGATGCTATAAGCCCAAGGCCTCCAACAGGGAAAGTACCCTAGTGAGACAAAAAAAAAAAAAACGAAATAAATAAACTACAAGAGAGGTAATGAACAATCAAAATAAAATATATTAGGAACTGTGACAACATTAAAATAAATCTGTCATATATAAAATATAAAAACTTCCAGAAAAAAGAGGAAGAGAAATAAGATAAAGTTTAAAGTTATTCATTGGTACCTGTTAAGAGAAGTTCTTAAAATCAGTCATCATGCAGAAAGTATAATATCGTTCTTAGATTTTTGTGGAATAACTGATGAATTTTAGACCTTGTGGGATGTGTATTGCAATTAATAGACTCTATGCCATTAGGAAATTATTTTGCTGGTGAGATCATAGTAATTATTGGGATATTATTCTTTGATTTCTAGATTTTTGAGTTGGTTTAATTTCTAGATTTTTTTAGTTAGTTTAATTTCTAGATTTTTTTTTTACATTATAATGTTTAGGTTTTTTTGTTATGATATAGTTTATAGATTTTCAGTTATAGATTTTTATAGTTTTTTTTTCAAGTTATTTTTTATAGCTTATGGAATGTATCCTTAACAAACGCTTCAATTACATTACAATATTTTGTAATCTTGCTCGAAGACTTATAAATCTATTCCTTACCTACTTGACCCCATCCACGTTTCTTCTATTAATTATATCATAATCGTTATTCCCTTTACTCTCAAATTTCCCACTGTTTCATATCAAGCATTTAATCCATACGTCTTATTACCTCTGCCAACGAAGTTGGAAAGAGGTTGTTTTACCCCCTGTTTGTGTGTTTGTTTTTTAACAGTTTCCTGGCCACACTTTTAATCGTAGAGTAATGAATCTTGCAGGTATTAACTGTTATTCAAAATGCTGAACACGATTAAAGTCAGGAAGGTCAAAGTGAAAGGTCATGTTCACGGTCAAGCAAAATGTCCAATTCACGCAATCGAGCATAAGTTTGGACATCTTTGTCACAGAGACTTCAAACTTGGTTCATATTTGAGTGTATGAAAATTCCAGGCCAATAAATACATGTTAATGTTAAAGGTCAAGGTCTTGAGCAAAAGTTCGATAAATAAGCCTCCTTGGCGGACGTATGCACTCTACTGAGTACCTCTGTAGTTGCTCATGTAATACTATACAGCTCAGATAAATTAAGATTGCCATAACGAATTCTTACGACAATATTTTAGTCGGTGGAAGATATTCTACATTCATTTTCCTATCGAAGTTTAAGCCTTTTGCTATAAAGGTGTCAACGAAGAAAAGAGATCAAGAAATTGAGATGAAATTGGGTTATGAAAATTACACCTTTACAAAGGTCTAATCCGTGTTTATATATATATATATATATATATATATATATATATATATATATATATATATATATATATATATATATATATATATATATATGTATTTATCATATCTCCTCCTATGCGTATTGACGCAAAGGGCCTCGGTTAGATTTCACCAGTCATCTCTATCTTGAGCTTTCAATTCAATGCTTCTCCATTCACCATTTACTTCGCGCTTCATAGTCCTCAGCCATGTAGGCCTGGGTCTTCCAACTCTTTTAGTGCCTTGTGGAGGCCACCTGAAAGTTTAGTGAAATAATCTCTATTGGGGATTCATACATACATACATACACACACACACACACTAAAAATAGCTGTTATATGCCACCCGTTGAGATACTACCGCTAGAGAGTTATGGGGTCCTTTGACTGGAGACAGTACTACATTGGATCCCTCTCTCTGGTTACGGTTCACTTTCCATTTGCCTACACATACACGGGAATAGTCTTGCATATTCCCTTCAGATTTTCCTTTGTCCTCATACACCTGACAACACTGAGATTACTAAACAATTCTTCTTCACCCAATGGGTTAACTACCGCACTGTAATTGTTAAGTGGCTACTGTACTTTTCCTCTTGGTAAGGGTAGAAGAGACTCTTTAGCCATGGTAAGCAGCTCTTCTAGGAGAAGGACACTCCAAAATCAATCCATTGTTCTCTAGTCTCGGGTAGTGCCTTAGCCTCTGTACCATGGTCTTCCACTATCTCTTGGGTTAGAGTTCTCTTGCTTGAGGGTACACTAGAGCACATTATTCTATCTAATTTCTCTTCCTCTTGTTTCGTTAAAATTTTTATAGTTTATATAGGAAATATTTATTTTAATGTTATTACTGTTCTTAAAGTATTGTATTTTTCCCTGTTTCCTTTCCTCACTGGGCTATTTTCCCTATTTGGGCCCCTGGGCTTATAGCATCCTGCTTTTCCAACTAGGGTTGTAGCTTAGGAAATAATAATAATAATAATAATAATAATGATATTAATAATAATAATAATAATAATAATAATATAGGAAGAGGAAAATTATTTTATATTCTAATGTATTGTTTGAGACCGTTTGTAGATCATGATTCAGTTTCCTTGAATAATCTTCTTAGTATATTTTACCAAGAAAAGGTCATATCCTACCAGAAGATATGTTTGATGTCTTTTATATTTTAATATCCCTAAAGCATTCTCTAAAGGAAACGCTGTAGTTTTATAGAAGAATAATTATCTTAACAACCTAATTTATACTTCTGGACTTATAAATGTCCAATGTAAATTGATATAGCAAATGCATTATCCTAAAAGTAGTGTTGTTGATCGAGAATTCTATCCCCGCTCACGCTCACTTATTTTCAATAGTGTCTGCAATCTCACCGTCCCTCTGAGGTTCGAAGTCTAATTACCGAGTCATGAGCAGCCATTGCCTGACCATAATGTTGTCCTAACCTAGGTGTAGAGTGATCTTGGTTCGCTGATCATATGAATGTATGTGAAGCCCTCCATTTCCTGGTCCTAATTAGTCCTGGTCTGGGTGTAGAGTGATCTCGGGTGTGCTGATCATATACATGTATGTTTAGTCCTCCATATCCTTGTCCTAACTGGGCCTACTCAAGGTGTAGAGTGATCTTGGGATGCTGATCATATGAATGTATGTGAAGCCCTCCATTTCCTGGTCCTAATTAGTCCTGGTCTGGGTGTAGAGTAATCTTGGTTCGCTGATCATATGAATGTATGTGTAGCCCTCCATTTCCTGGTCCTAATTAGTCCTGGTCTGGGTGTAGAGTGATCTCGGGTGTGCTGATCATATACATGTATGTTTAGTCCTCCATATCCTTGTCCTAACTGGGCCTACTCAAGGTGTAGAGTGATCTTGGGATGCTGATCATATGAATGTATGTGAAGCCCTCCATTTCCTGGTCCTAATTAGTCCTGGTCTGGGTGTAGAGTGATCTCGGGTGTGCTGATCATATACATGTATGTTTAGTCCTCCATATCCTTGTCCTAACTGGGCCTACTCAAGGTGTAGAGTGATCTTGGTTCGCTGATCATATGAATGTATGTGAAGCCCTCCATTTCCTGGTCCTAATTAGTCCTGGTCTGGGTGTAGAGTGATCTCGGGTGTGCTGATCATATACATGTATGTTTAGTCCTCCATATCCTTGTCCTAACTGGGCCTACTCAAGGTGTAGAGTGATCTTGGGATGCTGATCATATGAATGTATGTGAAGCCCTCCATTTCCTGGTCCTAATTACTCCTTGTCTGGGTGTAGAGTGATCTCGGGTGTGCTGATCATATACATGTATGTTTAGTCCTCCATATCCTTGTCCTAACTGGGCCTACTCAAGGTGTAGAGTGATCTTGGGATGCTGATCATATGAATGTATGTTTAGCCCTCCATTTCCTGGTCCTAATTAGTCCTGGTCTGGGTGTAGAGTAATCTTGGTTCGCTGATCATATGAATGTATGTGTAGCCCTCCATTTCCTGGTCCTAATTAGTCCTTGTCTGGGTGTAGAGTGATCTCGGGTGTGCTGATCATATACATGTATGTTTAGTCCTCCATATCCTTGTCCTAACTGGGCCTACTCAAGGTGTAGAGTGATCTTGGGATGCTGATCATATGAATGTATGTTTAGCCCTCCATTTCCTGGTCCTAATTAGTCCTGGTCTGGGTGTAGAGTAATCTTGGTTCGCTGATCATGTGAATGTATGTGTAGCCCTCCATTTCCTGGTCCTAATTAGTCCGTGTCTGGGTGTAAAGTGATCTCGGGTGTGCTGATCATATACATGTATGTTTAGTCCTCCATATCCTTGTCCTAACTGGGCCTACTTAAGGTGTAGAGTGATCTTGGGATGCTGATCATAAGAACGTATGTTTAGTCCTCCATTTTCTGGCACTAAGTGGTCCTAGTTTGGGTGTACAGTGATCTTGGGACGCTGATCATATGAATGTATGTGAAGCCCGCCTTTCCGTGGTCCTAATTAGTCCTTGTCTGGGTGTAGAGTGATCTCGGGTGTGCTGATCATATACATGTATGTTTAGTCCTCCATATCCTTGTCCTAACTGGGCCTACTTAAGGTGTAGAGTGATCTTGGGATGCTGATCATAAGAACGTATGTTTAGTCCTCCATTTTCTGGCACTAAGTGGTCCTAGTTTGGGTGTACAGTGATCTTGGGACGCTGATCATATGAATGTATGTTTAGCCCTCCATTTCCTGGTCCTAATTAGTCCTTGTCTGGGTGTAGAGTGATCTCGGGTGTGCTGATCATATACATGTATGTTTAGTCCTCCATATCCTTGTCCTAACTGGGCCTACTCAAGGTGTAGAGTGATCTTGGGATGCTGATCATAAGAACGTATGTTTAGTCCTCCATTTTCTGGCCCTAAGTGGTCCTAGTTTGGGTGTAGAGTGATCTTGGGATGCTGATCATATGAATGTATGTTTAGCCCTCCATTTCCTGGTCCTAATTAGTCCTGGTCTGTGTGTAGAATGATCTTGGTTCGCTGATCATATGAATGTATGTGAAGCCCGCCTTTTCGTGGTCCTAATTAGTCCTTGTCTGGGTGTAGAGTGATCTTGGGTGTGCTGATCATATACATGTATGTTTAGTCCTCCATATCCTTATCCTAACTGGGCCTACTCAAGGTGTAGAGTGATCTTGGGATGCTGATCATAAGAACGTATGTTTAGTCCTCCATTTTCTGGCCCTAAATGGTCCTAGTTTGGGTGTAGAGTGATCTTGGGACGCTGATTATATGAATGTATTTTTAGTCCTCCATTTCCTGTCGCCAACTGGTCCTACTCAGGCTGTAGAGTGATCTTGGGACGCTGATCATAGGCCTGTATGTTTAGTCCTGTATTTCCTGATCCTAACTGGTCCTAGTCAGGGTGTAGAGTGATCTTGGAACGCTGATCATATGCATGTATGTTTAGTCCTCCATTTCCTGGTCCTAACTGGTCCTAGTCAGGGTGTAGAGTGATCTTAGGGCGCTGATCATATGTCTGTATGTTTAGTCCTCCATTTCCTAATCCTAACTCGTCCTAGCCTGTGTGTAAAGTGGTCTTGTGGCACTGATCACATGCGTGTTAGTTTAGTCGCCAGGACATGGCTTCATCCCTTGCTACTGCCGGTCACGAGTGACCTTTAAATCGTTTTAAGAAAACAACTTTGAAAGGAATAGAACACCCATAAGATGATGGTGCCATTGTAGAGATACGAGAGGAAAATATTGTTGTAATGTTTCCACCCAGTTTGTCCTAAAATTCTTTGAGAGTAATATCTTCCCTCTGTGTGATGACAGCGGCTCGTGTTCCGGGTAAACTTTATCTGTTTTTTTTTTTCTTTTTTCTTCACTCGACAGAGGATTGTGTTTTGTTTCCAGGTGTCTGACGTCCTTTTTCTTGGAAACGTAATAACGAGAATTTCATGAAATTCCAGGGAAAAAGATAGGAAGGATTGTGTTATTTAAGGTAGCTTAACTAAATGCTCGAATTAAAGGGAGATGTTATGGAGGAATGTCGTTGGTAACCAAATGTATTTGAATTTATTCAAATCTTGAAATCTTAATTTTCGTTGTATTATGAGTTCTTTTACCGGGGACAGGATTCGAGTCGCTAATCATATATATATATATATATGTATTATATATATATATATATATATATATATATATATATATATATATATACAAACATATACAAACATATGTATATATTCATGTATACATATACCGTATATGTATGTATAAACATTGTCTGGCTATCTATTTATGTAATTATATATAAATAACTTATATGTTCTAGTTTTCTCACACAGGTATCGGGATTTTATACTTATAAACAAATTTAATATGCATTTCTGTTTGTGCCTAATTATGATAAAAATATACGATCTTATTAGAATGTATTTTGTCCAAAATAACTTGTTTTTTAACCGTAACAGTAAATTTAGATATTTAATAAGTATTCTTTCCTTATAACACTAACAGATGGCCAAAATATTATACTAATTTCCATAAGAAATATCCATTGTAAAAGAAATAAAACTAATTTTATATTTTTTCCAAAATAAGATTTGAGTGCTATATATGAAAAGATTAAAAGAGATTCTCGAGTCTCGTATTATATCTATCTATCTATCTAACTATCTATTTATCTATCTATATATATAAATGCATATATATATATATATATATATATATATATATATGTATGTGTGTATATATATATATATATATGTATATATATATATATATATATATATATATATATGTGTGTGTGTGTGTGTGTGTGTGTGTGTATCAATATATTTATTTATATCATATAAATAAAACTAATTTTATATATCTTTTTTAATAAGATTTGAGTGTTAAATATGAAAATATCCAAAGAGATTCTCGAGTCTCGGATTATATCTATCTATCTCTCTATCTATCTATCAATTAATATATACATATATGTATATATGCATACCTAAATTTAGGAGTAATTTTCATTCAATGGTGAATCTCAATTTCATTTAATTATTTTTCATTTCAGATGAATTGCTTCGCCTCGTAATGTAAGTACAAATTTTATTTGTTATTATTTTGCGAATATTTGTAATGTAGAATGTTTTCCGATATATGATTCTCTGTTTAGGCATCTGCTTTGTAAAAAAATAAAATAACAAATTATTTATATATAGATTTATAGGAATATCTTTGTTCACGAGTATTCTTTAGAATTATCATGCCGATTTTAGAATTAGTTAATGAATTAGGTACCTCATATTTTTTTTTGTTAATTTTGATCTATCAATTACATTACGTAAAGAAAATGAAGGTAGTGCACCAATAAAAATTCTTTGAAATGCTTCTGAAATAGTTTGTTAATATTTTTTTCTAATTTTGTGATATCTAAGTTGTTATTTGATAGGAATTAAACCCGATATAGACAATTTCAGTACCTTCATTCGTGTTGTTCACATCGAGTAAGCTGCTTAGACTATTTTCAAATTTTTAAATGAAACGAAGTTCATAACTCGGTTGTCATTATTTGTTTTATAATTACATAATGTAGCTTTTTTTTTTAAATCAACTTATCTTGAGTATTTGTAAAATAGTTTATCAATTTATTAACAAAATTTTTGGTTTATTGATTATTTTGAAATGCCAGAATGTTTTAAATAACCTCTAAAGTTTCCTTGTGGAATCTGGAATTTGTTTTATATTTTTGTCTACCACAAAAAACAGTTTTCTATGGATATTTTTGTGTGTCTGTAATACAATATTTATTGGTCAGTTTTCGTTTCTCTCGAACAGTAGAAGGAAAGGTAGGATTTTGATAGAGGATTTAATAAATGATCTTTTTGTGGGAATGCACCCAAATTGTCGACAGTTTCATCTAGAGTGTTTCCGTGTTTTGGGAAAGTTGCTTGAATTAAACCAGTCCTTCAATGTTGTGGAATGAAGAGCAAAAGAGACATTTTAAAATCTTATGCATCACTTTTGGTGTAGAATAAAAAAATATAACTTATATGAAGCGTGGTGTTCTGTTGGTAATATATTTACAATATTGTTTCCCAGCCTTTTTTCCGTAATTGAATTTGGGTAAATGAATATCGGTAAACGGGAAGTAAATAGATTTCTCTTGACATTTATATATTTTAATTTTTATTAATACTAATAAGATAGCATACTTTAGACAGGCTGTTATATAATCGATAATTTTTCCTACACTGGTCACGTTTGATAATCTACATTTCCGTGTTATGTTATTATTATTATTATCATTATTATTTTTTTTTTTTGCAGAGGAAATATATTGTTATTTAAGATAAGAATCGACATTGGGTAATAGGCCTAATTATGGTTTGTTCATAGTATAGATTGAGATTAATTTCGCACTTATATAGTTAATCTTTAACCTTTTTTTTTTTATTATCGTTTCTGTTCTAATATTATTATTATTGTTACTAGCTAAGCTACAACCCTACTTGGAAAAGCAAGATGCTATAAGCCCAAGAGCTCCAACAGGGGAAAGAATAGTCCAGTTAGGAAAGTAAATAAATAATCGATATGAGAAATAACGAACGATTGAAATAGAATATTTAAAAAACAGTAACATCAAAACAGATATTTCACATATAAACTATAAAAAGAGACTTATATTAGCCTATTCAACATAAAAACATTTGCTGCAAGTTTGAACTTTTGAAGTTCTACCGATTCAACTACCCGATTAATATACTTCGTAAGATACATTGATCACCACCTTGTGATTTTTTGGTGTGTTAAATTAAAACGATTTTCTTGTTTTATTAACTACGTACTTAAGCAAAAAGCAAAGCAAAATTTGCCCTTTTCATAAGGAGCGGAGGCATTTCAATGATTACACATGATATTCATATATAAATTTTAAAAAGCATCAATAACAATTTGCGTATGGTACAATTTTTAAGTGATACGTATTTTAAAAAATATGATACCAATGATTTACTCCCCTCCCCCCAAAGCAAAAGCTATGAAAATAATAGAAAACACTGATATAAATTGCATGAACTAATGCTACTGCAACTCCCAATGAGTTGATTAATTTTATGCCAGAGATTTTTAATAATTCATTTAAAAAAAATAATATATACGTAGTTTTCAGGCAGGTGAGATCGCATTCCACGAAAATTAAATGAGTTAATTAGAGCGAAAATGTAATTTCCCACAAAACTGAGCAACAGTCAGGTAATATAGAGGTGATTTAAATGGTTGATGAAGGTCTACCATCCGGTATTAAAATGTATATTTTTATCTAATCATCGAAAAAAAAACGTTCGCAAATTAATCTAGAAAGTACATGACGTTACAATTACAAGCAAGATTGAAATACCAAAGCTGACAGCGAACTAATGTGGTTTTGATATATAAAAGAAAATATTGCTGGCCACTGAGTGCTGATGCATATGCATGTGATAGTTCACGTTTATGTGTTGATTTGAAATTGTCAACGTGAGAAGTGACAAATGGTGGGACATCGTAATGATTATATTAATTTTTTTTTTTTTTTTTTTGTTGGTTTGTTTGTTGCGTTATGCAAGTGCAAGTGATATAATAATAATAATAATAATAATAATAATAATAATAATAGAAAAAAAAGGATGTAATAATAATAATTAATGATATTATCATCATTTTTATTATTATTCTTGTGGTTGTTATTATTATTATTACTACTACTACTACTACTACTACTACTACTACTACTACTACTACTACTATTACTACTACTACTATTATTATTATCATTATTATTATTATTATTATTATTATTATTATTATTATTATTATTATTATGCTGAAATATGGTAGGAAATTTTTCATTGTAGTATGTACTGTTATGGTCTAATAAAATGGGAATATTGAGCTTAGGGATAAGTATAAAGAGAGAGAGAGAGAGAGAGAGAGAGAGAGAGAGAGAGAGAGAGAGAGAGAGAGAGAGAGAGGAGAAGAGAGAGAGAGAGAGAGAGAGAGAGAGAGGTTTGAGGAGAAAGGAATCTTTCAAGGTAATGGTATACTGACCAACATCATGAAATTGCAGTCATTTCCTAAAACCTAATTGATGAGTTCTCCGTGCACATTCCAATGACAAATTTATCAAAGTAGCAAATGGCATTACTGTTTGTTGGTTTTTGCTTGTGGTTTCTGCAATGCACCTTCTGCCTTCCCATCGGCCAACTGTGAGCGTACTCTCTCTCTCTCTCTCTCTCTCTCTCTCTCTCTCCTCTCTCTCTCTCTCTCTCTCTCTCTCTCATAGGGGTTATGTGTAGATTTGTGTTCCTTTCATACTATGTATTTAGATGTTGTGGTCGAGTGTACATGCATTTTTGAATTTCTTTCTTTGAATAACATAGAGGAGAGAGAGAGAGAGAGAGAGAGAGAGAGAGATGAGAGAGAGAGAGAGAGAGGAGAGAGAGAGGAGAGAGAGAGAACTCGACGCCTAGTAGGAACGAAAGTCATCATGAACCCAATTTCGCCCAGTCATCAAGAGATTATTTCTTCCCATTTATTGTAATTGGATTAATTGAATTCGAGATTAGGTTTCTTCCAACAAGTGTCAGAGAAAAAGTTGTAGTCTTTTGTTGGCGGCAGAATAGGACACTTCGACCTGGATTTTGTCTCTTCTTTTATCTTTTTTCTTATTTAAGGTTTGATTGGACCTTTTATTCTAGTTTTGATTTTAGTACTCTTTTCTGAGGTGTGTGTGTATATATATATATATATATATATATATATATATATATATATATATATATATATATATATAATATATT
>NC_090743.1:36372066-36392066 GCF_036898095.1 Palaemon carinicauda
GAATTATTAGAATCATATCGATTAGTGAATAATGTCGACTGTACAACTACTTTAACTGGGCCTACGTTGAACTTAGTTTCAAGTGATGACATGAATAATATTGTATCTGATATAAAAGTTGAAGAGAAATGTACTATCTCCCCAGTACACAAACTAATTACGATTAGTCTACCTCTACAGAAACATGCATTAGTAAAGAAAATAAGCTTTAAACACTAATAAAATTTTTCTCCTACCGTATCTATTGAAGAGGTTATAAAGAAAATAAATTATTCCATCAACATTCCCTGTGATCATGATGACCAACGCCTGTGTTAACTGTCTTACGACCACTAATAATGTGAATAAAAGTGAATATGATACCATGTGTCCACCAATGGAAAAGACTATAAATGTAAAAGACCAATCTCCTCGGTTTGATGGAGAGACTTTGTTGAAAAAGAGGGAAAACAGACGTGAATAAAAATATTGGAATAGGTTAAAAACTGAAAGTACTTGGGTACAATTCAAAACTGCTGCGTGTCAATATAACTACCAACTAAGAAGGAAAAAAGTGAATACAATAAGAGAAAGATCCTCGCAGCAGCAACATACATAAGTTATATCGTCTCCTGAATGGTATAATATGGAATTTAAAAGAAAAGAAGCTACCTGATGGACAGTGACCAGGAAAAAGCAAATAATTTTCTAGTATTCTGTAGAAATAAAATTGAAAATATAACCAGGTCATTTGTAAATACTGAACATCAAATCAATTATACACCAGGCACACAGACAAAATGGATAAGATTTAACAACATAACACAAAATGACATCACCAGTATTATCAATTGAGCAAAGAAAACAAACTGCGTGATCGATCCTATGCCAATATTTGAAGTAATTGGAGAGAGAAACGTTTCTAGTCTAACCGAAATAATAATGAGAATAGCAAATGCAAGCACTGATGAATGTAAGTTTCCAAAATCGGAGAAAATGGCTATAGTCACACCAGTTCTGAAAAGTGCACTGGACTACCAGGAATTAAGCTCATATAGACCTATTTCGAATCTATCCTTTGTTTCAAACGTGCTTGAATACGTAAGTCTTGAATAACTAGTCAGTCACTTAGAAGTGATAGAAGCTTTGCCTGGCAACCAATCTGCTTACAGAAACTATACTCTATTGCTTGATCTCAGTGCTGCTTTTGATACAGTTCTGCATGAACTCCTACTAAATTATCTACGGTCCATCAGCGTTGAAGATCAAGCTTTCGAATACCTAAAAGACTACTTAGTTGGTAGAAATTACTGTGTATAAATTGGAAACACTTATGCATCATATGAACCCTTAAACAGAATGGTACCCCAGGGGAGTGTACTTGGCCCTATCTTATTCTGCATCTATACTATGGGTCTATCGAAAATACTACAAAGACATGGTGTGGAGTTCAAACTATTTGCGGATGACACCAAATTTTACGTCTCCATAAATAATATACATGACACTACTGAAACTCTAAACCGAATCCTTGATAGTGTTAGAGAATGGATGACATTTAAATAACTAAAATTAAACGAGAACAAAACTGAATTTTATGGTAATGGGTAAGAGAAACAGCGTGAGAAACTTGGGTGATATTCAAATGAACATAAATAATGACTCAGTGCCGATATCTAGTAAAGTTCGAGATCTGGGTGTATTTCATGACTGTAGCCTATCTTTAAATCCCCAAATAAATAATGTAATAAAAAGTGCTGGTTATCATCTAAAAAATATTGCGTTTATAAAAAAGTACCTGGTCAAAAATGCTGTAAAGAAACTTGTGATAAACTGTGTTATTGTCAGGATTGACTACTGCAACTCTATCTATTACAATTTACCAAAAGTGCAACTTAAGAAATTACAAAACATAAACAGGAGCAAGACTGATAAAAGGTGTCCCACCTAGAGAAAGGATCACCCCTATACTAATTGATTTACACTGGCTGCCGATAAAAGCGTGAATTGAATTTAAAATATGTACAATAATCCACCAAGTTATTAGAATCGGTCGTCCAAAATACTTAAGAGAATTGCTACATATTGCCCAGCCAATAATTCGTGTCGACACGAGAATAGTTACAGATGGCTTCAAACTATTAGAACCTAGATAATGTCTATTTTAGGCTCCAGAGCCTTTATATATGCGGCCCCGAGACTATATAATAAGCTCCCATGAAACATCCGAATGATTGAAGACATTAAGGGTTTCAAGAAGAAACTGAAGACTTTCTTATTTCAACAGTCGTACAACAGTGACGATTTAACAGTAAATGAACAATACGCGATGTGAAACGTTAAATACTCTGACCGAACAAGTTAAAACGACAGTGGATGTCCTTAGTGTGGTTCCCCTGCTGTATGGGACCGGAAAAGTAAAGTAAGTAAGAATTTATTTCCCCTGTTGGAGCCCTTGGGATTATAACGTCCTGCTTTTGCAACTAGGGTTTTAGCGTAGCAAGTAATGATAATAATAATAACAGCAATTTTAAAGAAATCCGGAATAAGGGCAATTTTGATAATAACAGATAAGGCTTTTTAACAAATATTTAAAAAGATTATTATTATTATTATTATTATTATTATTATTATTATTTTTATTATTATTATTATTATTATTAACAATATTGGAAATATTATTGTTTAAATTATTAAAGTTATTATTCAAGAAACAACACGAATGTCAAAATTCTACCACAAAATATGATTTCCTAAAAAGACCGGAGACTTTTCAAGAATTGGTCTCAGGATTTCAAGGAAGCCTCCCTGAGAATTTGGGTTAGGAGGGCAACGAAAAGGAGACGTCAATAAAATTGAATTGCAACAAAGGATTTTCTCAAGAGGCTTTGCGAAGACTAAAAATAGTATGTTGATCAGTGTTGAAAAATGGACAAGATTAGCAATTTATCTTTATGTAATTTGCGTCACCTTAAACAACAATACTTGACGAATGAATATTAATAAATATTTTAGTATTTAGTGGGAAATGAACTTGGATAAAACATATATATATATATATATATATATATATATATATATATATATATATATATATATATATATATATATATATATATATATATATACATACAGCAACAACAATAACATCAACAAATGCAGATGTTTCTAATCCAATGCAGGGCAAGGGCCCTAGATATATCCTTATTTATGTCTAGGTTTTACCACCATGCTGTGCATTGCAGATTGGTGATGGTGGGAGACTTTAGTCTGATAGCTCACAGCAAACCAACCTAGCATAGGTGACTCTGACTAGTACAACTTTGCTGATAATAGTGATATACCAACTCTTTCACCACATTAAGGTATCTCCCACTCAGAAAAGGAGAACACACATATATATATATATATATATATATATATATATATATATATATATATATATATATATATATATATATATGTATTGTATATATGTATGTTTCTATACACACACACACATACACACACACACACACATATATATATATATATATATATATATATATATATATATATATATATATATATATATATATATATATATATATATATATATATATATGTGTGTGTGTATATATATATAATTTGGCTTCTTGTGAATTATTGGAGAAAATATAATTTTGGAAGTCTTACTGTTTTGAGGTACAGAAACGAATTTATTCTAAATAGTTCAAATGTTTACAATCAATAATTATGGATAATCACTATTTAACTTTATTAATGAAAAAAAGCAAAATTTTGTATTTAATATATTTTTGTAGTTGAAATGAAGTGAGATAAGTTTTACGAATTTTAGTTCATTACATTTTTTTTCCATAACTTACCAAAAGATTCAGTCAACGAGTAAACAATAATTATTCATAAACATATTATTTATCGGATGAAATTAAAAGGATGATATTGTTTATTTATGCTAATCCCGATTAATGTTGAACAGAAAGGCTTTGTGTAATATATGCAATTGTTTTTTTTTATAATTTGACTTTATATTTTCTCTATTTTGACTTTGCAGATTTTATATGATTTATAGAACTTCAAAAGTTCAAACTTTTCAGAAAAGGTTCTTATGTTTAACAGGATGACATAAGTCTTTTTATAGTTTACGTAGGAAATATCTGTTTTGATGTATCCGTTTCTAAACTATATTAATTGTTAATTATTTCTCATATCGTTTATTTATTTCCCTATTTCTTTTCCTCACTGGGCTATTTTTCCCTGTTGGAGCCCTTGGGATTATAGCATCTTTCTTTTCCAAGTACGGTTGTAGCCTAGCTAATAATAATAATAATAATAATAATAATAATAATAATAATAATAATAATATAGCAGGAGTATTATATAGTGCTTGTTATCATCGTACTAATTTTAGATTTTGATTTATTTAAATAAGTCTTAAATACTCTTTAATATCGAATTCATGATAAACATTTAATCCGGGCACTATAATTTAACCTCAAATTTCATATATATATATATATATATATATATATATATATATATATATATATATATATATATATTTATATATATATATATATATATATATATATATATATATATATATATATATATATATTTATATATATATATATATATATATATATATATATATATATATATTAGTTACTGGTATATATATATATATATATATATATATATATATATATATATATATATATATATATATATATATATATATATTAGTTACTGGTATGACAAGAAAAGAAATTCTCCTCTCATTTTTATTTTTTCTTCAATGAATATTCTTCTGTATGATTTTTTTTTCTCGTAATAAGGAATAACGAAATCGGCAGCAATAGGGTTGTTGTGGCCTGATTGGTAACGTCTTCTGATTGTCAGACGTGGGTTTGAGTCCCGCTCATACTCGTTACTTCCTTTAGTGTCTGCAACCTTACCATCCTATTGAGCTAATGATGGGGTTTTGGAGGAGTCTGTAGGTCTACCTGATGAGTCATCAGTAGCCATTTCCTGTCTCTCCTTGGTTCTAGCTTGGGTGGAGAGTAGGCTTGGGCGCTGATCATATGATATATGGTTAGTCTCTAGGGCGTTATCCTGCTTAAAAGGGTAATGTCACTGTCCCTTGCCTCTGCCATTCATTGGCGACCTTTATAACCTTTTTATAATAACGAAGGTGTCAAATTGGATAGAAATAATAATATAAAGAAGTAGTTTTGGCATTGAGTATTCATAGTAACTCTCCTAATCTCCACAATTTTGATTCGTGAAAAGGAAAAAATACATCGTCAGCAAAACCGAAGTGGTTAGAATTTATAAGAAAAATAGTACAGGGTATAAAGAAGACTGCAGTAGTTTTGGCATTCAATTTTCACATGAACTTCACTAACCTCGACATAACATAAGACACATAACAATAAAAAGAAAAGCTCACCCAAGGTAACGTGTTAATGTTCGACACGAAGAGGACAATTTGGAGATCTCGTTAGAGAGGATTAATTAAGGCAACCGACCCTTTAGTTTAAATATAGCATTTGGGATTAATGAAAAATAAACTTCTTTACTTAAGGTAGACCAACTGTACCTTATTAAACGTCTTGTAATACTGAATTTTTCTATTTATTAATTCCAGATTATTTTCGTCAATTCAAGATAAAAACAGTAAATATGATAATAATAATAATAATAATAATAATAATAATAATAATAATAATAATAATAATAATAATAACCTTAATAAGAAATGATAGTAATAAATTTCTTCCTCTATTTGAAAAGAAGGCCTAAAAAATTAGAGTAATCACTGCCAAATATAAAAAGATAGCCTGATAGCCTCATCTGAACAAAAATGTAAAAATAGTTTTTTTGGCATTCAATTTTCATATGAACTCCTATAACCTCGACATAACATAAGACACATACCAATAAAAGGAAAAGCACACCCAAGGTAACGTGTTAATGTTCGACACGAAGAGGACAGTTCTCTGCCTGATAGCCTGATCTGAAAAAAATTTAAAAATAAAAGTAAAAAAAAAAAAGGCACAAAAACAGAACAGACTGTCATGGGGCGAGGTTATCCAATCTAAAGAAATATGGTGCAATTGCTTTTATTGCTTCGGTTTTCTCTGCTGCAGCTGGACATTTTGCCGAATTTTACAGAAAATTCTCACCGGAATACTGATCATACCGAGCTTATGTTTGCCGACGTAAGAACACCGGCTGACGTGTCTGTCTGTCTCCTCGTCTTTGTTTTGCATGAGTAGTGATGAAAACTTTGTTATTACTGAGTCATCTCTCTCTCTCTCTCTCTCTCTCTCTCTCTCTCTCTCTCTCTCTCTCTCTCGATGAAAAGTTTGTTATTGATCATATCTCTATGAAAAGTTTATTATTGGTCATTTCTGTCTATGAAAAGTTTATTGCTTGATAATTTCTCTCTCTCTCTCTCTCTCTCTCTCTCTCTCTCTCTCTCTCTCTCTCTCTCTCTCTCTCTCTCTCTCTCTCTCTCTCTCTCTCTCTCTCTCTCTCTCTCTTTATGCTTTTGTAACCGTTTTAGAATTGTTTTCATAAAGCTCTTAGGGTTTTATTTTTTTTCCTGCCTTTTTCGCGCATTTATTTCTGTATGTGAAACATTTCCCACAAAAATATTAAAGGATATCGCGAAGTTATGAATTTATGTATGTATATATGTATATAGGTATATATGTATGTATATATATATATATATATATATATATATATATATATATATACATATACATATATATATATATATATATATATATATATATATATATATATATATATATATATATATATATATATATATATATATGACCTCCAAATATATATCTGCCAGAAATTTAATTTCTATGTAGATTATTTCACTATATATAACTTTTTCCATTATTTTGGATGGTAGAAAGTTTCCTTGTCAGTGTGGAAGGTGTCTTAAGCAAGGCTTAGTGAAGTTGGGCTTGAGTCCTAATTTGAAATGTAAATAACAAAGTTATTATTGATATTATTATTATTATTATTATTATTATTATTATTATTATTATTATTATTATTATTATTACTAGCTAACCTACAACCCTAGTTGGGAAGTCAGGGTGCTATAAGCCAAAACAGTTAAGAAAATAATGAAACATAAACTATATGAAAATTCATAAATAAAGAATATAAGATATCTTAAGATAAGTAACAACTTAAAATAAGTATTTTATGTATAAACTATGAAGAAAAACTTATGTCAGCCTGTTCAACAAAAAATATTATCTGCAAGTCTGTATTTCTAAAGTTCCACCGAGTTAACTGTCTGATTAGGAAGATCATTCCTTAACTTGGTTACAACCTGAACTAGAGGGGCACTCAGTAGGGCACAGACCTCCATCGCGGCAGCTTATTTTTCAATCTTTTACTGGACCTTGACCTTGACCTTTGACCTTAACATATATTAATTTGTGTAAATTCTAATACTCTAAAAAATTAACCAAGTTTGAAGTCTCTGTGACAACGATGTCCAAACTTATGGTTGATTACGTGAATTGGACATTTTGCTTGACCGTAACTTTGACTTTTGTCGTTGACTTTCCAAAATTTAATCATTTCCAGCTTTTCGCGTAACTATTAATCCATGAAAGTTACATTACGATTAAAATTGTGGCCAGGAAGCTGTCCACAAACAAACACACACAATCAAACACACAAACAGGTGGTAAAACGTAACCTCCTTCCAACTTCTTTGGCGGAGGTAATAAAACTTCTAGTATACTGTTTAGTATTTGGCCTCGTGATGGAGAAGGTGAGACGGTTAGAGCTAACTTGTGGCAGACCAAAACAGGTTGTGGGCTACAGTGAGGCACGTAGATCAGGAATTGTTCCTGTTGGATATAATTAGAATTGCTACTTTACTAAATGAATGTTATATATCAGGATTTTTATGAAAGGATTATTTCAAGACTTGGGCAAGTATCTTCATAAAAAGATAGGTGACCTTTTTTCAGAGGCGTATACTTCAAGCATAATTGAGTGTAAAACTTAATGATGCCTGCTTTACAAATCGTTTAGGTATAGTTGGACACATGATTTCCTGGTCAACCTCGCTCCGAGGACGTGCACCCTGTCACAAACTAGCTCCACGGCGAGTTCCTGTGTGTCAATCCACGCACCAATATTGCCATCTCTCCCTACTCTTAGGCCAGGAGCACACTAGCGACTCTGTGGCGCCACAAAGCCACAGTATCGTGTGGCGGGGTTGTGGTCTCCCATAGGTTTCCATTGTTTTCAAGTTTTGCCGCGCAAACTAGCGACTGAGGCAAGCGACTGTGGCTCTCTGTCGCTCATCCCCGCCAAAGGCGTGGCGTGGCTTTGAAAACAATGGAAACCTATGGGAGACCACATCCCCGCCACACGATGCTGTGGCTTTGTGGCGCCACAGAGTCGCTAGTGTGCTCCCGGCCTTATTGTTTTGGTTACTCGACGTATAGTAGTGACCTGACAGGGTATATTTCTCCACAATGAGGTGTGCCAGGAATTCCTGTGTTCACCTTTACATAGGACTGGTTTAGGTAACTTAATTAAACCAGAAGCAGACACTTTCACTATACTCAATTTATTTTATGAGGTGCATTTTCACCGACTCGCAGGGGTGCCATTTTAGCTCGGAAAAGTGTCCTTCTAGCTGATTGGTTAGAATTATTTTGTCCAACCAATCAGCTAGTAGGAAACTTTTCCGAGCTAAAAAGGCACTCCTGCGAGTCAGTCCAAACGCACCTCGTTAATAAAAAAAATGAGTATAGTCATGTGATTCTCATTGTAGCATAAGCTCACTTCATTTGGAAAGAAACGAGAATTCCTGTCGATATTATGGAAACTGAATTAACTGTTGCTCTCAGGAATTGCAAGTGTTTTTTCCAGACACTTTTCCATTTTGATGGTATGTTCCTGACTTTGGAATCTCACGAATATTGTGTGGAAATGGTTGTCATAGTTTTAACATTCTCAAATCTTTTGTAATTCCTAAACTTATTTCATTGACCTTTACATAATAGGCGTTTCAATATTATTATTACCGTCGATTGCTCAAGTTAGCTTAGCCAGTATATCATTATGGGAATATAAATTACTACATACTCATTATAAGAAATGATTACACATTTCTTCACAATTATTGAATAATTTAATTAGTAATAATATGAACATCTCCATTCTCATGTAAGAGCTTTTTTTTCAATACGAATACTTCCCATTATATTTTGGACCCCATTTTTCATTCATCTTGCAAACGTTTAATTTAAGGGATATTGAAACAACAAATGAAAAAAGAAGTAGATTTAAGGTTGAATTATTAACTACGAATTCATCATTTCTGTATCGTATTACAGATCCTTCTATTACAACCAACTTAAAACGGATTATATGTAATAGTGCTCTCGCTCTCTGGGGAAGTAGGACTTTGTAATGATTATGACAACAAAGACAGATTAGACTTTCTATCGGATTGCAGCTTAGGACGTGGTTTATAATATAATTGCTAAGCTCCTTTTTGCGTTATGAGAAGCCTGGGCATTGTCGTTTACAGATGCACATTGTTTTATATACATACATACATACATACATATATATATATATATATATATATATATATATATATATATATATATATATATATATATGTGTGTGTGTGTGTGTATATATATATATATATATATATATATATATATATATATATATATATATATATATATATATATATATATGTTTGTTTATATTCTCGATTATTAAACCACAAATATCCCATAACTATGAGATCAATTTACCTTGAGAATAACGTACAACTACAGGTATTTAAGATGGTGATTGCTGTTATGCAATAGCTATTAAATCATGAATGATCTTACTGTGCGTAAAACATCAAAACGCTTATAAATATAAACGAAAAGATTACATTTTCCTCGCGAGGAAAGATGATTCATTCAGAAACACCTCAAAATTATGAGTAACATTTTAACAAGGTTTAAAGGCCGCTCATTAATGGCAGAAGCCAGGGACAGTGACATTGCCCTATCATGCAGGACAATGCCGTAGAGACCGGCCATATACACATATGATCAGCACCCCAGCCCAATCTCCACTCAAGCTAGGACCAAGGAGGGCTAGGCAATGGCTGTTGATGACTCAGCAGATAGACCTATAGGCTTCCCCAAACCCCCATCCCGAGCGACTAAAGGAACTAACGAGTTTGACCGGGATTCGAACCTCAGTTTAGCATTCACCTGTCAGGGACATTATCACATTAGCCACCACAGCCCTTTGATATTTAATGAAAATATTTAAAATAATTATAAGCTAATGCAGAATTAAACATGGTTTTACTAGAAATAGTTAAAATGAAACCCCCATTTCTCTCTCTCTCTCTCTCTCTCTCTCTCTCTCTCTCTCTCTCTCTCTCTCTCTCTCTCTCTCTCTCTCTCTCAAGCATAACAAGATTATAAGCAGAATGCAAGCAAACAATAATCTTTTCCATTTCCCTTACAAAAAGGAAAAAATGTCATCATGCTTTCATATCTCAGTAATAATAATGCTTAATAAGTCCCCCCCCCCTCTCTCTCTCTCTCTCTCTCTCTCTCTCTCTCTCTCTCTCTCTCTCTCTCTAAGTTTATTACCTTAATTTCATGATTGTCTTTTCCCTGTAAAGTCGTTTCTCTTATCTTGTTTATCACAGTGGAAGAGAAGATTTTTGGGGGTGGGTGTCTTATAAGGAGGGGGGGGGGGGGTTTGTTGGACATAACGAGCGACCAGGATTAAAGTGTGAAAGTCTAAAGCTGCTGTTTTCAACATTTTTACACTGTAATACTACAGTGGTGTGATGTATACAGTATGTTATATATTCTTTACATTTTTGTTGCCTCGTAACTCTTCAGTTGCAGGATTTTTATTCGGTATTTTGTTATTCTATTTTTTTTTCATATCTCGTTATTTTACACTAGTGGAAGTGTTAGATATATGGTTTTATTTTAACTTTTTCATATACTAGTTTTATTTTACCTTTTTTCATATTCTTGTTTTATTTTGCCCTTTTTCATATTCTTGTTTTATTTTATGTTTTTCCATACTCATTGTTACTTTTCCTTGGTAATGATTCGATATGTGAAAAATCTTTATATGTATAATTTTATATTTAATTGTCTGTGAATCTTTTCAAGTTATATTTTATGATTTCATAATTATGTATATTTGAGTCACATTATTATTATTATTATTATTATTATTATTATATATATATATAATATATATATATATATATATATATATATATATATATATATATATATATATATATATATATATATATATATATATATATATATATATGAGGTTATTTCATTTAGTAATTTTTCAGGTCTATTTTTCAAAATTAATTTGATGAACTGTGAGGCTCTGTATATTTGTCCTACCGAAGAGAACATGTAGAGAGTTAATTACGTTAACTATATAGAAGAATTGATACATTTACATCATATAAAAGTCTGAAATAGATTTTTGTTTTAGAGAACTGGGTTGTTATGTATGCCGCCCTTCCGATTTCTAGTCTCTTAGATTTTATATTAAAATATTGTTAATATCTGGAAATTCTCAGTGAATGCATAATTTTTTTTTCTTGACCTATGCTTGTTTTTACTATTCAGGCCTCGATACCCAGCGATTTTAGTGTGGCAATTAACAGTACATTTATTTTTTCTGTTCGGTGATCCATCATTTTTCAATATTAATCTGGACCTTTTATTTTACCTCCGTTTTCCCAGAATGCTAAATTCATTTAGGATTCTCTCTTTTTTTTTTCTCTCTTTATTATTACTATATTTCAGTATATAACTTTCTGAGTGGGGATACCTTAACATGGTGAAACGGTTTATGTATCGTCATGATTAGCAAAGATGTACTAGTCAGGGCAACCCGTACTAGGTTGGTTTGCTGTGGGTCATCACAAGAAAATCTCCCATTACTAGTCCGCATTGGCCAACTGTGAGCGATCAGACGAAAATCTCTCACCATCACCAATCTTCGCTGTCCAGCGTGGTGATGAAAACTAGCCAAACCTCATGAACAGACATGTCTTAGGCTTTATTCCTGCAGTGGACTAAAGACGGTTGGATTTGTTGTTGTTGTTATTGTTGTTGTAATATGAAAAAGATATATGGTTTTCCCCTCCACCGTTATTGCCCATATAGTTATTTCAATAATGCATAGAGATGTTAAACAGTCTCATCCTCTGTTTGTACAGAGTTTGGGACCAGACTAAAGTAAAGAGACCTTAATGACAGGCTTTACCAGTGAACAGGAACTTAGATGAGCTTGGGAATTCTCTGATGGGAAAAGCTAGAATTGGAATAGCAGAGTCCTCTAGGGAGTGATTTGTGTACTACCAACTTTCTTGAAAGAGGTGATGCTGTAGGCGATAATTATGTCGGTGGAAACTGCTATGGAGAGGTGATGCAAAATATAGAACATTATCTCGAGTAACGGTATTATTATCATTATTATTATTATTATTATTATTGTTGTTGTTGTTGTTGTTGTTGTTGTTGTTACAAACTTAGCTATAACCCTAGTTAGGAAATCAATATACTATAAGCCCAAGGGATCCAACAGGAGAAACTAGCCCTGTAAGGAAAGGAACCAAGGAAATGAAAAACAAGAAAAGTAATAAACAATTAAAATTAGATATTTTAAGAACAGCAACAACATTAAATTAGGTCTTTCATATAATATGAAGTATAAAAACTTCAAGAAAAACAAGAGGAAGCGAAATAAGATAGAATAGTCTTCCCGTAAAAGGGGGATTTTTTATTCGTATAAATTCACAAAAAGTTAACACGGGGTCCAGGGGAGGCTAATGGAAGTTTAGATAAGTAGGTTGATAAATATAATGTTGCATTACGCATAGGCTTTTGCCATTATTGTTTTGTATTATTTCAAAGTATGTAAAATAAAGTATAATTATATGAAAGATCATACCTTTTCAATAAAAGCACCAGGAATAATAATAATAATAATAATAATAATAATAATAATAATAATAATAATAATAATAATAATAATAATAATAATAATAATTGTTTCACTTAAGTTGCCTTTTACGTATCAAATACTCTTGTAGTTGTTTGAATAACAACAACAACAATAATAATAATAATAATAATAATAATAATAATAATAATAATTGTTTCACTTAATTAAGTTGCTTTTTACGTATCAAATACTCTTTTAATAATAATAATAATAATAATAATAATAATAATAATAATAATAATAATAATAATAATAATAATGGTTTCTCTTGAATAGAACTTTACGAATCAAATACTCTTTAGATGTTTGAATAATAATAATAATAATAATAATAATAATAATAATAATGAAATAGTCTTGTAGTTGTTTGAATTATCTTTGCTTGTTCCCTGTCACAACGATCAATTCATTTTGAATTTAGATAATTTAATTATAATAAGATTGGAAGTAGGGAATTTCCGTGACTGATTCAAATTAAATACTCTCTCTCTCTCTCTCTCTCTCTCTCTCTCTCTCTCTCTCTCTCTCTCTCTCTCTCTCTCTCTCTCTCTCTGATATGCAATCTATAGGCACATGTCAAAATTTTTCCACTTTATGTAATGAGATGGAAATCTGAAAATACTTCTGGTATTTTCGCCTGACCTCCACCGGAACAATCAGATCCCCTCTCCCCTCTCACCTCTCACCTTCCCTCTCCCTTTTCCTTACCATCCCCTCACTTTTCACCTTCCCTTTCTCCCCCACTCCCATTTCCTCTCCCTCTCATTTTCCCTCCCCCTATCTCCTTCCTTCTCCTTTTCCTGACGTTCCCCCTACCCTCACCTTCCCCACTCCGGAGACCATCAAATTCTTCCCCGGAGATTCCAAAATCATCTGATTATCTGAAGAGGAGACCTGGGTGGGGGGGGGGGGGGAGGGGGGGGGGGGAATGATTATATACCTAAGCGTCCAACTTTCTTGAAGCTAACATATAATCCCATTTAACTTTCGTTGTTAAAGTGATAAATGGAGAATCTGTTCAGGAAGTCAGATTGTTTCATTACGCTCCTTATTAGAATCTACTCCCCGGTAAATCAGCCATCGGCGTTCGGGCTCTGGCAGATCCCATCGCCCGGAGAATAAGTGCTGGACAACGCTTTGTTTTCATTTAGTGGCGTTCATCAGGTTGAAATTATTCACTTGGATTGTATTATCTTTCTGTCAGTTTTATATCGAAGGAGAATTGAATCTTAATTTGTAGTTAAGGTATTTTGTTAATTGGGATAGGTTGTGGTAATCCGCTCTTCTAGGAGGACACTCTAAAATCAAACCATTGTTCTCTAGTCTTGGGTAGTGCCATATACTTTGTATCGTAGCCTTCCACTGTCTTGGATTAGAGTTCCCTTGCATGAGGGTACACTCGGGCACGCTTTTCTATCTTACTTTTCTCTCTTGTTATTTTTTTTTTTGGAAGTTTTTATAGTTTATATATTATGAAAGATCTAATTTAATGTTATTACTGTTCTTGGTATATTTGATTTTAGTTGTTGATTACTTTTCTTGTATTTTTTTACTTCCTTGTTTCCTTTCCTCACTGGGCTATTTTTCCCTGTTGGAGCCCTTATGCCTTTCAATATCTTCCTTTTTCAGTTAGGTTTATAGCTTAGCTTATGATACTACAACTACTACTACTACTACTACTGTTACTACTACTACTACTACTACTACTACTACTACTACTACTAATAATAATAATAATAATAATAATAATAATAATAATAATGATAATGATAATAATAATAATAATAATGATAATTGGTAATAGAATATTTCACAAGAAAATATATTTTTTCCATTCGAATTGCCTATTCTGGTATAATGGCAAAGCATCTTGCATTTAGTATTTGAAAGATCATTCCTCTCATATGCAAAACAGTATGATGGCATGGCTGTAAATTATTCTCAAAGGCAGTTTAATTCCGGTGTTAATTATGGATATTTGTAAACAAACACAAACACACACACGCACATACATAAATTTTCGAAAACGAATAACGTCTTAACTTGCAATTACAAAAATAATGACAGGTCTTGTATGCATCACAATATTCGCCTTGGTTTAAAGGCCGCTCATGAATGGCAGAGGCAAGGGACAGTACCCTTGTCCTATGAAGCACGACAATCCCCTAGAGACTAACCAGATATACATAAGATCAGCGCCCAAGCCCCCTCTCCACCTAAGGTAGGACTAAGGAGGGTCAGGCAATGGCTTCTGATAACTCAGCAGATGGACCTATAGGCTCCCTCAAAACCCCCTCCTTAGCTCACAAGGAGGGTGAGGTTGCAGCGACCGAAGGAACTAACAAGTGTAAGTAGGACTCGAACCCCAGTCTGGCGATCACCAATTCAGGGACATTACCAATAACGCCACACCTATGAAACACTCATAAAGGTGTGTTTAATTTATGGAAGACAATAATCTCAGAGCTTGAGTTTACACTTGAAGGACATCCGGGTACATTGACGTATCTCTTTGTTCCCTGATGATTATTGACGAACGTTGTAGGGAACAATGAGAGTTATAGCACCGCGCTGCGCAGTTCCACAATGGCGCCGTAGGAATACATGAAATTAGATTGTATATTTCCATAAATTTCATCTCACTTTTCACACACATGCAAATCTCTCTCTCTCTCTCTCTCTCTCTCTCTCTCTCTCTCTCTCTCTGTGTTTGAGAATCCAATTGCCTGCCTCTAATACCAGTTTGTTTGTTTGTTTAATTCTCTTCTTTTATCTATTTAGTTTTTAGTGAGATATTTCACGGGTTCTAAATAAGTGTGAAATAAGATATAAAATCACTTGATGCCATCTCTCTCTCTCTCTCTCTCTCTCTCTCTCTCTCTCTCTCTCTCTCTCTCTCTCTCTCTCCTCTCGAACCAAATTCATCATTGATTTATCTAAGGTAAATTTAATTTTCAATACAGTAGAAAATTAAGAATAATTCTAATTACAAATATTTTAATCAATAATTTTTCCAGGATTCCATGACGAACATATAGATTCCAGGCTGCTATTGAGTAACTTTCAAAAAATTAATATGAAAATGATTTTGTACTTAGATTTAGGAGGTGTAATGTATGTTTTATGTAATAATGGTGATAATTACGATATTAATGACAGTACTGTAGATACTTATATTAGCTATTATAGTAATAAATGATAATGTCATTTAGGATAATAATAATAATAATAATAATAATAATAATAATAATAATAATAATGAAATATAAAGGTCAAATTTTGGGTCAACAACAATAATAAAAAAAAATAGAAGACCAAAAGGAAAGAGGGGAAGCGAGTAAGAAAAGAAGAAAAAAAAGCAAACATAAAAAGAGGACAGAGTATTAAAGAAGAAAGGAGAGACCATAAAGTGATCATAAGCTTACTTCGAACCACCCAGTTAACAAGGATGATAGTCGGCAGTTCAGGCGGAGTTATGGCTTATTCGAGACATAATCGCAGTTTACATACCAATGAGAGAGAGAGAGAGAGAGAGAGAGAGAGAGAGAGAGAGAGAGAGAGAGAGAGAGAGAGAGAGAGAGAGAGAGAGAGAATTTCCTCCTCATAAGCTGCTGGGGGGCAGTTTCTTATTTTTAGATGATGACAATTTTTTTATTGATTTTAATGGATTTGTAGATTTGATTTAGTAAATGGGTGTTATATATATATATATATATATATATATATATATATATATATATATATACTGTATATATATATATATATATATATATATATATATATATATATATATATATATATATATATATGAAACAACAAATGCAGCAGTTTCGAATCCCTTGCAGGACAAAAGCTTCAGACATATGAAATCACTTGGTGATGTTGGAAGACTTCAGTCTGATTGCTCGCAGCATAAGTGTGGGTGGCCCTGACTAGTACAGCTTTGCTGATCATGGTAATCCGCAAAACCGTTAAGGTATCCCAACTAAGAAAGGGATATATATGTGTATACATATATGTATATATACACGTGTATATATATATATATATATATATATACATATACATATATATATATATATATATATATATATATGTATATATACATAGATATATATATAGGTATATATAGTATATATATGTATGTATGTATGTTTATATATATACATATATATATATACATGTATATATATATATATATATGTGTGTGTGTGTGTAAACCGTCGCTAATTTAGCGAATAAAACGAGCAAAAAAAAAATTAATCAAATTATGATGAAGAAAATTTCAAAAAATTTACATTCGAACGAATTTTGGACTTTCAATCAAAAATATCAAAATTGCAAATTTGATGATTGAAATATGACCTCATCTGTTGATACTCAGTTTCTGTAAAACCCATTGACCTTACATGAGAATTGTAAAGGAATTTCTCGAGTTTTATTCGCGTTAGTATCTTAATACGTCAGGTATGGTAATCAAATGACTTTATAAACAATAAAAGCTTATTTTATTCGTGGTTAAAACCACATAAAATAATACCACCTTAAATTTATTCGTCCTCACACAATATCATCTCGGAAATTCAATACTTTTATTTTTATATTCTTTTTTATGGTAAAAACTCATATTATTTTCCCAATATAATCTCCATTCTATTATCCATACTTTATCTTAAATTACGTCATAAATTGTCCTAACTTAGGTCAGGGCGTCCTAACGTATACCAATTTCTCTAAGACTATTCCATTAATGTAATGTAACTGGTCTTTTATACACACACACACACACACACACACACACACACACATATATATATATATATATATATATATATATATATATATATACACTGTATATATAATTATATAGATATATGTATGTTGTATGAATGGATGTGTTTGTTAATTTGTTAAGCTTTAAATTTCCCATTGGTATTGAATTCAAAGACTTATAAGTTTAAATTTTATTGATTTTCGGTTTTGTGCTTTCAATGAAATCCCCCCCCCCTCCCCACCCCCACCCCCACCCACCCATATTGAACCCTCTACAGCAGTGGTTCCCAAACTATTTTACCTGACGCCCCCCTTTTTGCTTCCAGTAGACCCGTACGCCCCCACTCCTCTCTTTTTTTTTTTTTAAATGAAATGATTCTTACATTTATTTCTTAGCATTGTACAGGAAAACAGATTTCTGTTTGTATTACATTTTAATAATGAAAGCCACTCAAACAAATAATAGTACATTGATAAGCTCGCAGGGTACAAAAAGTGACACTGATTAGTTCTCAGGGTACAAAGACCAACATTGATAAGCTCGCAGGGTACAAAAAGCGACATTGATAAGCCCTCAGGGTACAAAGACCCACATTGATAAGCTCGCAGGGTACAAAAATCGACTTTGATAAGCTCTCAGGGTACAGAGACCGACATTGATAAGCTCGCAGGGTACAAAAATCGACATTGATAAGCTCTCAGGGTACAAAGACCAACATTGATAAGCTCGCAGGGTACAAAAATCGACATTGATAAGCTCGCAGGGTACAAAAATCGACATTGATAAGCTCGCAGGGTACAAAGATCGACAGTGATAAGCTTTCAGAGTACAAAACTCGACTTTGATTAGCTCTCAGGATACCAAATCGACATTGATTAGCTCTCAGGGTACAAAGACCAACATTGATAAGCTCGCAGGGTACAAAAATCGACATTGATAAGCTCGCAGGGTACAAAAATCGACATTGATAAGCTCGCAGGGTACAAAGATCGACAGTGATAAGCTTTCAGAGTACAAAACTCGACTTTGATTAGCTCTCAGGATACCAAATCGACATTGATTAGCTCTCAGGGTACAAAAATCAATATTGATTACCTCTCAGGGTACAAAGACCGACATTGATAAGCTCTCAGGGTACAAAAATTGACAGTGATTAGCTCTCAGGGTACAAATATCGACATTGATAAGCTCTCAGGGTACAAAAATCGACATTGATAAGCTCGCAGCGTACAAAAATCGATATTGATAAGCTCGCAGGGTGCAAAAAGCGACACTGATTACTTCTCAGGGTACAAAGACTGACATTGATAAGCTCTCAGGGTACAAAGACCGACATTGATAAGCTCGCAGGTTACAAAAATGGACATTGATAAGCTCTCAGAGTACAAAACTCAACTTTGATTAGCTCTCAGGGTAAAAAATCGACATTGATTAGCTCTGAAGGTACAAAGATCAACATTGATAAGCTCTCAGGGTACAAAGGTCAACATTGATAAGCTCTCAGGGTTAAAAAATCAACATTGATAAGCTTTCAGAGTACAAAACTCGACTTTGATTAGCTCTCAGGGTAAAATATCAATATTGATTAGCTCTCAGGGTACAAAAATCGACATTGATAAGCTTTCAGGCTACAAAAATAGACACTGATAGGCTCACATAGTATAAAAATCGACTTTGATAAGCTTGCAGAGTACAAAAATCGACATTGATAAGTTGGCGGGGTACAAAAGCTGACATTAATAAGCTCTCAGGGTACAAAAATCGACATTGATGACCCCTCACGGTGCAAAAATAGACATTAATAAGCTCTCAGGGTTCAAAACTCGACATTAATAAGCTCTCAGGGTACAAAATTCGACATTGATAAACTCGCAGCGTACAAAAATCGACTATGATAAGCTCTCAGCTTACAATACTCGACATTGATAAGCTATTCCCGGCTTGATGAAATATTTAACAAATTTCCTCTATGAATAGAAAATCGATTCACCCAACTGAATGTGGCATCCTTACAAAGTTGAGATATTAGTCAGGTTATATTCAAATTGTAACCCAGAATTGGAATGATGAGATAGGTGGACATTTTACTCGTGTTTTTAGCAGGAGTTTGAATCTTACCGGGAGAGGAAGAACTTAATTTATTTTCTAGCTGCGTAAA
>NC_090743.1:36399566-36407066 GCF_036898095.1 Palaemon carinicauda
TATATATATATATATATATATATATATATATATATATATTTATAGTTTTTTTTTCTCTTATTGTTTTAGCAGCATCGGCTACCAGTCGTGGATATTTTCGTTTATTATACCCTCCCCCGGGGGGGCCCCTCTGTGCTAATGGCATTTGAAGTTGATAGGAAGGTCTCTGTTGGTACTTTTCATCTTTTAGATTTTAAGTATATATATATATATATATATATATATATATATATATACTGTATATATATACATATATATACATATATATATATATATATATATATATATATATATATATATATATATATATATATGTGTGTGTGTGTGTGTGTATGTGTGTGTATTTTAAGTTGTATTTTAAAGATGGAAAAATAAAGTTCATTTCCATATGAAGACAAAAGATAAAGTCAGCGAAATCATTTATATATATATATATATATATATATATATATATATATATATATATATATATATTTATATATATGTATGTATATATATATATATATATATATATATATATATATATATCTGTATATATATATATATATATATATATATATATATATATATGTATATATATATATATATATATATATATATATATATATATGTGTGTATGTATATGATTTTTATTGTCACTGTGGAAGCTAGAATCGAAACTGCTGCCGTCTAAAGAACGTCAAGGTCGGTGAAATAAGACATTGATTGGTATATGGAATCTTTACTTTGTGTTAGATTACTTGCTATCTAACGGCACAATTGATCATAGCATCTCATTCAGTTATACAGGGTATATGTTATGAGAGCAAACTTAAATAGAGGATATTCTAACAACATGTAAGAAAAAGAAATGCATGTACTACCGCTAGAGAGTTATGGGGCCCTTTGACTGGCCAGACAGTACTACATCGGATCCTTCTCTCTGGTTACGGTTCATTTCCTTTTGCCTGCACATGCACCGAATAGTTTGGCATATTCTTTACATATTCTCCTCTTTCCTCATACACCTGACAACACTGAGATTACCAAACAATTCTTTTTCACTCAAGGGGGTTAACGACTGCACTGTAATTATTCAGTTGCCACTTTTCTCTTGGTAAGGGTAGAAGAGGCCCTTTAGTTTATGGTAAGCAGCTCTTCTAGTAGAAGGACACTTCAAAATCAAACCATTGTTTTCTAGTCTTGGGTAGTAGCATAGGCTCTGTACCAGTCTTCAATTCTCTTGGGTTAGAGTTCGCTTGCTTGAGGGCACACTCGGGCACACTATTCTATCTTATTTCCCTTCCTCTTGTTTTGTTTAAAGCTCTTAAATTTTATATAGGACATTTTTATTTTGATGTTACGGTTCTTAGAATAATTTATTTTTCCTTGTTTCCTTTCCTCACTGTGCCATTTTTCCTTGTTGGAGCCCTTGGGCTTATAGCATCCTGCTTTTCCAACAAGAGTTGTGGATTAGCAAGTAATTATAATAATAATGATAATAAGGAAAAGAAATGGATATGGGCAGGACATATAATGAGAATGACAGATAATATATGGACAATTAGAACAACAAAAATGGGTTCATAGAGACTGCAAAAGAAGGAGGGGAAGAGAGGACTATGGATTGACGATCTAAGAAAGTTTGCGAGTATGGACTGGCGTAGAAAGATCATAAATAGACCCGAGTGGAAGGACATGTCTGAAGCCTTTGTCCTGCAGTGGACTGGTTACGGATGATGATGATGATGTATCATTTTGAATTTTTTAGTTTAGGTTCTTTTATAAATAATTTTATTTTCTTATATTTTAGCTCTTTTTAATATATTTCAATCATCATCTCCATTTAAATTATCACATTTATGAACATTATCGTATGCTACAAGGAAATTCGCAACTGAAGTACATTTATATCTCACCTCGGGTGGTGCACTGTAGGCATTGCTTCACGTTTTATTTCAGTGCTTCCTCGAATCCTACACGCACACAGTTTTTACCCTTTCTTTTCCTTCATTTTGAATCTGACTTGAAGGATCTCCTCGGTGCCAACGCCAAGCCTAATAGCCCAAACCAGGCTGTTAAATTGGTGGAACTTCAAAAGTTCAAACTTGCAGCGCACGTTTTCATGTTGAACATGAAGACATAAGTCTCTTTTAATAGTTCATATATAAAAAAAATCTGTTTTAATGTTACTGTTCGGGAAATATATATTTTTTTTTATTGTTCATTACTTCTCTTGTAGATAATTTATTTTATTTTTTATTTATTTTCCTCACTTGGCTATTTTTCACTGTTGGAGCCCTTGGGTTTATGGCATCCTGCTACTCCGACTACGGTTGTAGCATAGATGATGTTAATAATAATAATAATAATAATAATAATAATAATAATAATAATAATAATAATAATAATAAAAATAATCATTCCCAAATAGAAGTTATAATTCAGAATTTAGTGACCATTTTTCTGATAATTTATTTGATTAACGGCTCAGATTAATCTCTCTTCCGCCCCATTGATTATCCTGTGGCTGCCCAACTACGGATTATATAAAGTAAATAGAATTCATCAAAAGATAAATAGTCCCTCTTCATCTTATGCCCTTCCCTAGATATGTAAATATATTCATATCATTACTCAGGGTCTTTGAGATATGTATTTAATACAAAATTTAGATGTAATGTTTTTGTAATGAATGAAACTGCCTCATTGGGTCAGTCTCCGAGAATTTTTAATATAATTATCTTTTTTTTTTATGAATCACATATTTTGTTTGGTAGTCATTTCCGGGTTTTTTTTTTATCTGAAATTTGGATTTGTTCAAATATGTGTATATATATATATATATATATATATATATATATATATATATATATATATATATATATATATATATATATATATAATACTGTATATATGTATATATATATATATACATATATATACAGTATATATATATATATATATATATATATATATATATATATATATATATATATATATATATATATATATGTATGTATAAACAAATGCAGCAGTTTCGAGTCCCCTGCAGGACAAAGGATTCAGACATATGAAGTCACGATTGCGGTTTAGCCAGTTTTCATCACCAAACTAGCCACTGCCGCTTGGTGATGTTGGAAGACTTTAGTCTGATTGCTAGCAGCATAAATGTGGGTGGCCCTGACTAGTACAGCCTTGCTGATCATGGTAATACGCAAAATCGTTAAGGTATCCCAACTAAGAAAGGGATATATATGTGTATACATATATGTATATATACACGTGTATATATATATATATATATATATATATATATATATATATATATATATATATATATATATTTATATATATATAAGTGTATAAATATGTGTATGTATATATATACATAGATATATATAGGTATATATATATATACATTATATATATATATATATATATATATATATATATATATATATATGTGTGTGTGTGTGTGTGTGTGTGTGTGTGTGTGTGTGTGTGTGTGTGTAAACCGTTGCTAGAGAATAAAACGAGCAAAAAAAAATTAATCAAACACGATGAAGAAAATTTCAATAAATTTACATCCGAACGAATTTTGGACTTTCAATCAAAAACATCAAAATTTGAAATTTGATGATTGAAATATGACCTCATCTGTTGACACTCAGGTCTCTGTAAAACCCATTGACCTTACATGAGAACTGTAAAGGAATTTCTCGAGTTTTATTCGCGTTAGCCTCTTAATACGTCAGGTATGGTAATCAAATGACTTTATAAACAATAAGAGCTTATTTTATTCGTGGTTAAAACCACATAAAATAACACCACCTAAAATTTATTCGTCCTAACACAATATCATCTCGGAAATTCAGTACTCTTATTTATATATTCTTTTTTATGGTAAAAAAATCATACTATTTTCCCAATATAATCTCCATTCTATTATCCATACATTATCTTAAATTACGTCATAAAATGTCCTATCTTAGGTCAGGCTGTCCTAACGTTTACCAATTTCTCTAAGACTATTCCATTAATGTGATGTAACTGATCTTTTATAGACACACACATTTATGCATATATATATATATATATATATATATATATATATATATATATATATATATATATATATATATACATACTGTATATATAATCATATAGATATATGTATGTTGTATGAGTGTATGTGTTTATTAATTTGTTAAGCTTTAAATTTCCCATTGGTATTAAATGCAAAGACTTATAAGTTTAAATTTTATCGATTTCAGGTTTTATGCTTCCAATGAAATCCCCCCCCCACCCCCCAATCTATATTGAACTCTATACAGTCACTTGTACACTTTTGTGCTGAGCGGGCACAATTCTGCGTGTATATTTATTCCAAGTGCGAAATCTTTATTTGACTAGGATACGTATAATAGTCAACATATTTTTCTTTCTCTGTCCTGATGACCAAGTGTGTTAAGTGTTGAGTAGGGTTTGAGTACTCGTATGGGACTCGTATCACATAACGTGGAATGCTCCTTTGATGCAAATTACACTCAGTATACGATAATCGACGTTGATAACCTCGCAGCGTACAAAACTCGACTTTGATTATCTCTCAGGGTAAAATTTCGATATTGATTAGCTCTCAGGATAAAAAAAAATCGACATTGATAAGCTCGCATGGCACAAAAATTAAGATTGATAAGCTTTCGGGTACAAATATCGACATTGATAAGCTCTCAGGTTACAAAGATCGACATTGATTAGCAACCAGGATACAAAGATCGACATTGATAAGCTCTCACGGCACAAAAATCGACATGGATAAGCTCTCAGGGTACAAAAATAGAAACTGATAAGGTCACATGGTACAAAAATCGACATTGATGAGCTCTGAGGGTACAAAATTCGACATTGATAAGCTTTCAGGGTACAAAAATCGACATTGATAAGCTCTCGGGGTACAAAAACCAACATTAATAAGATCTCAGGGAACAAAAATCGAAATTGATAATCTCTCACGGTACAAAAATCGACATTAATAAGCTCTTAGGGTACAAAAATCGACATTAATAAGCTCTCAGGGTACAAAAATCGACATTAATAAGCTCTCAGGGGGCAAAAATCGACATTGATAAACTCTCAGCGTACAAAAATCGACTTTGATAAGCTCTCAGCTTACAATACTCGACATTGATAAGCTCCTCCCGGCTTGATGAAATTTTTAACAAATGTTCTCTGTGAATATTATACTTTCAATAGAAAGCCGATTCACCCAACTAAATGTGGCATCCTTACAAAGTCGAGATATTAGTCAGGTTATATTAAACTTGTAACACCAGAATTGGAATGATGAGATAGGTGGACATTTTACTCGTGTTTTTAGCAGGAGTTTGAATCTTACCGGGAGAGGAAGAACTTAATTTATTTTCTAGCTGCGTCAAGTATGAGGTGTGCCTATCAAAATAATGTAGAGAAGCCGGGAAGCTATTAAGCGCGTGTGTGCGCCCGCGCGCGTAGGCTATGTGTACGTATGTAATTTATATATATACATATATATATATATATATATATATATATATATATATATATATATATATATATATGTATATCTATGTGTGTATATATATATATGTATATATATATATATATATATATATATATATATATATATATATATATATATATTATATATAGTGTACGTATGTATGTATATCACAGTGTATATATATATATATATTTATATATATATATATATATATATATATATATATATATATATATATATATACATACCATTGTCAGCAGCAATTACTAGTCCACTGCATAACAAAGTCCTCAGACATGTCCTTTCACTTGTGTGTTTATGGTCTTTCTGGGCCAGTCCACACCCACAAACTTTCTTATTTCGTCGATCCATCGTCTTCTCTTCCTTCCTCTGCTTCTTTTACAATCTCTATGGACCCATTCTATCATTCTTTATGTCCATCTATTATCTGTCATTCTCATTATCTGTCCTGCCCATATCAATTTCTTTTTCTTACAAGTTGTTAGAATATCCTCTACTTTATTACTCTTTTTCTCTCTCTTAGTGTTATTTCCATCATTATTTTTCCCATAGCTCTTTGGTTTATAATTAGCTTATATTCCAAGGCGTAAGCAAGGTTCCAAGTTTCTGATCCATAAGTTAATGCTGGCAGGACCATCTCATTAAATCCTTTTCTTTTTAGAAAAAGTGACATTTTACATGTCATAATCACGTTTTGTTTACCAATGTTCTCCATCCCATGCTTATCAGTCTTTTAATTTTGGTGTCGTGTCCTGGGGAAAACACCCACTGTCTGTCCTAAGTACGTATACATTAACAATCTCTTATTGTTGTCTGTGCATTTGTATTGAACATTATCTTAGTTTTACCTACATTTATTTTCAGTTCTATATTTCTGTTATATATATATATATATATATATATATATATATATATATATATATATATATATATATATATACATATGTGTGTATATATGTATATATATACATATATATATATATATATATATATATATATATATATATATATATATATATATATGTATATATATACATATATATATATATATATATATATATATATATATATATATATATATATATATATATATATACATATACACATACACACTGATGTGAAATGGATATAAAGCGCAGCAACGTATACCACATCTATAGTGAGCTATCAACTTCTGTTTACAGACAAACAGCTATATAGAATAAAGTAAACAACAAGCTCAGGGTAAAAACTCTCTTTTTATCTGTGAAACAAACATTGAGGTTCCGGTCCTTTAAGGGGTCAACGTATTGTTGGCTTTAGTGAATACCGACATTCCAGTACTCTCACTGGAAGACCAACATTCCAGTACACACACTGGAAGACCAAAGCCACGGTTGTGACCGGCCAAAAAATCGTATACAAAATATACAAACCAAAACACAATAATAATAATAATAATAATAATAATAATAATAATAATAATAATAATAATAATAATAATAATAATAATAATAATAATAATAATAATAATATCCGATATTGAGCAGGCGGAAGGGAACCTCAGTTTAATAAGGAACTGGAGAATTACGACAACGCCAAACATTCTTAAATTTATATCCATCACCAACAAATAACGACGTTTCAACAGACATAGATGTTTGAAACGTCGTTACTTGTTGGTGATGGAAATAAATTTAAGAATGTTTGGCGTTGTAATTCTCCGGGTTCTGATGATAATAATAATAATGAAGATAATGATAATAATGATAAATGATTCTATAGCAATCCATGCAATTAATATTTGTAATAGGAGTGTTATAGTTTTAGCACGACCAGTAACTAAATTATAATAAGGACTACTTTGGTTATTTATACAAGAGCTACTCATAGGGTAATATATAGAAATACGTAAGAGAACATATTTTTTTTTTTCATTTAATATATAGCAACAGAGGAAAATATTTCTAAAACAT
>NC_090743.1:36412066-36424566 GCF_036898095.1 Palaemon carinicauda
TTATTTTTGAAAGTTTAATTTTAAGTTACTGTTCTTAAAATATTTTATTTTAATTATTAATTGCTTCTGTTGTATTTTATTCATTTCCTTATTTCCTTTCTTCACTAGCCTATATTCCCTGTTGGAGCCCTTGGGTTTATAGCGTCTTGCTTTTCCAACTAGAGTTGCAGCTTAGCAAGTAGTCATAATAATAATAATAATAATAATAATAATAATTAATCAGGCCCCTGGGTCCAGCACCTAAGTGTGTCCTGCTAGGGTCGTGCATGAAGTTGCTTACGCCCTTCAGCCCCTCCGCCTGATTTTCCCAGCGCTAGACAATCTCTTGGTGGCCACGGCTATACCCCATCGTCTGGGCTGGTAACCATCGATGTCTAGACCAAGTTAATAAGATAATAGAAAACTTATAAAAGGCTTAAGAAGAAGAAGCGAGGTCATTTCGAGAATGAATTATGGACCATTTGCTCAAGCTGGCGCCGTCTACAGAAAGCCTGTAGAAAATTCAAATTCCCTGTTTTTTTTTTTTTTTTTTTTTTCGTGCTGCCTCAACTGTTTTTAAAGTACAGTAATCATGTACTGCGTTCTTCGTTTTTATTCTATGAATGAAAGAGGAACTATTACAAAGAGTTAAAGAGAGATTATCTCTAAACTAAGACCTTTGTCTCACTTTGTCTCTTGAGAGAGGGAGAGTAAAAAAATAGAAAACCATTTAATTTTCATATCTCAAGAGGCTTACGAATAATGTACTTGCCTTTTCGTATTAGTTTATCTGGTTCTGACTAATTTGATTTTCCTTACCTCCTCCATCTATCTTGATTCGCTTTATCCTGATCTTAATCGAGCGTGCGACTTGCATCTTTTATGAAGACCTTTCGATCGTTTAAGATTAGCCTTATCAAGGCTTGCTTCATACGAGCGGATTTATGCCACACGGATTAGAAATTAATGTTATAAGTCCCTTCGCACGTTACCCGCTCGGAAGAATTACCGCTCTTCCGATTGCTAGTGGTATATTAGCCGCGTGCACTAATAACCCGCGCGGTTCCAGTGTAGAATCTACTAGGCCGCTCGGGGAAAATCCTCTCGAATGTTACGGGCTGCCAACGCAAGAGCCCGTGTCCTACATACGGAAAGGCAATCTAAAACGAACGAACGAACGAACTCTCGTGTGAAGACTTGTCTCCTAACGGGCGGAAATATTTCCGAACGGGAAAAAATCCGCTCTTGTGAAGCGAGCCTTAGTGCAAGACACAGGATCTTACTTCACCCGCAGCTTTTAGTAAAAGGAATGAAAGAACGGCAAAACGAGTCTTTCATCCTACAAAAACTGTGTAAGCAAAAGTAAAAGTAGAGATCTGTAGAGGACGCCATCTGCCAAGAATGTCCTATAATTCTTTGCCTGAATGAACTTGCTGTTTCTTATGGAATCATACACGAGGGCTCTGGGCAATGATCAGCTCTCTAACATTTTCTTTATATATACAGTATATATATTCACACACACATATATATATATATATATATTTATATACACATATATATATATATATATATATATATATATATATATATATATACACATAAATATACATATATATATATTATATATATACATACATATATATACACATATACACACATATATATATATATATATTTATATATATATATATATATATATATATATATATATATATATAGTTTTTTTCTGTTATTGTTTTAGCAGCATCGGTTACCGGTCGTGAATTATTTTCTTTTATTATACCCGTGGGGTGGGGGGTGCCTCTGCTCTAGTGGCATTTGGAGTTGATAGGAAAATCTCTGTTGGTACTTTTTATCTTTTAGATCATAAGTTTGTGTATATATATATATATATATATATATATATATATATATATATATGTATATATATATGTATACACACATATGTATATATACAGTATATATATAAATATACAGTATATATATATATATATATATATATATATATATATATATATATATATATATATTTATATAAGTGTGTGTGTGAATTTTACGTTGTTTTTTAAAACATGGAAAAATAAAGTTCATTTCCATATGAAGACAGATGATAAAGTCAGCAAATTAATATATATATATGTATGTGTGTGTGTATATATATATATATATATATATATATATATATATATATATATATATATATATATATATATATATATAAATTTTATTGTCACTGGAAACTAGAATCGAACTTCTGCCGTCTAAAGAACGTCAATTTTGGTGAAATAAGACATTGATTGATATATGGAATCTTTAGCTTTGCGTTAGATTACTTTCTATCAAACGGCACAATTAATTATAGCATCTCATTCAGTTATATATGTTATGAGATCCAAACTAAAGTAGAGGATATTCTAACAACATGGAAAAAAAAGAAATGCATGTACTACCGCTAGAGAGTTATGGGGTCCTTTGACTGGCCAGACAGTACTACATTGGATCCTTCTCTCTGGTTACGGTTCATTTCCTTTTGCCTGCACATGCACCGAATAGTTTGGCATATTCTTTACATATTCTCCTCTTTCCTCATACACCTGACAACACTGAGATTACCAAACAATTCTTTTTCACTCAAGGGGTTAACGACTGCACTGTAATTATTCAGTTGCCACTTTTCTCTTGGTAAGGGTAGAAGAGGCCCTTTAGTTATGGTAAGCAGCTCTTCTAGGAGAAGGACACTCCAAAATCAAACCATTGTTTTCTAGTCTTGGGTAGTGGTATAGGCTCTGTACCAGAGTCTTCAATTCTCTTGGGTTAGAGTTCTCTTGCTTGAGGGCACACTCGGGCACACTATTCTATCTTATTTCCCTTTCTCTTGTTTTGTTAAAGTTTTTTAATTTTATATAGGACATTTATTTTAATGTTACTGTTCTTAGAATATTTTATTTTTCCTTGTTTCCTTTCCTCACTTTGCCATTTTTCCTTGTTGGAGCCCTTGGGCTTCTAGCATCCTGCTTTTCCAACAAGACTTGTGGTTTAGCAAGTAATAATAATAATAATAATAATAATAATAATAATAATAATAATAATAATAATAAGGAAAAGAAATGGATATGGGCAGGACATATAATGAGAATGACAGATAATAGATGGACAATTAGAACAACAAAAATAGGTCCATAGAGATTGCAAAAGAAGGAGGGAAAGGAAGAGAAGACTATGGATTGACGAACTAAGAAAGTTTGCGAGTGTGGAGACGTAGAAAGATCATAAATTGACGGGAGTGGAAGGACATGTCTGAAGCCTTCAGTGGACTGGTTATGGATGATGATGATGATGTATCATTTTGAATTTTCTAGTTTAGGATCTTTTATAAATAATTTTTTTTCTTATATTTTAGCTCTAATATATTTCAGTCATCGTCTCCATTTAAATTATCACATTTATTAACATTATCGTATGCTACAAGGAAATTTATATCTCACCTCGGGTGGTGCACTATAGGCATTGCTTCACGGTTTGTTTCAGTGCCTCCTCGAATCCTACACGCACACAATTTTTACCCTTTCTTCTCCTTCATTTTGAATCTGACTTGAAGGATCTCCTCGGTCCCAACGCCAAGCCATATAGCCCAAACCAGGCTGTTGAATTGGTGGAACTTCAAAAGTTCAAACTTGCAGCGAACGTTTTCATGTTGAACATGAAGACATAAGTCTCTTTTTATAGTTCATATATAAAAAATCTGTTTTAATGTTACTGTTCGTGAAATATATTGTTTTTATTGTTCATTACTTCTCTTGTAGTTAATTTATTTTATTTTTTATTTCTTTTCTTCACTTGGAAATTTTTCACTGTTGGAGCCCTTGGGCTCATAGCATCCTGCTACTCCAACTAGGGTTGTAGCATAGATGATGATAATAATAATAATAATAACAACAATAATAATAATAATAATAATAATAATAATAATAATAATAATAATAATAATAATAATAATAATAATAATAATAATAATAATAATTCCCAAATAGAAGTTATAACTCAGAAATTAGTAACCATTTTTCTGATAATTTATTTGATTAACGGCTCAGATTAATCTCTCTTCCGCCCCATTGATTATCCTGTGGCTGCCCAACTACGGATTATATAAAGTAAATAGAATTCATCAAAAGATAAATAGTCCCTCTTCATCTTATGCCCTTCCCTAGATATGTAAATATATTCATATCATTACTCTGGGTCTTTGAGATATGTATTTAATACAAAATTTAGATGTAATGTTTTTGTAATGATTGAAACTGCCTCATTGGGTCAGTCTCCGAGAATTTTTAATATAATTATCTTTTTTTTTTATGAATTACATATTTTGTTTGGTACTCATTTCCAGGGTTTTTTTTTATCTGAAATTTGGATTTGTTCAAATATATATAAATATATATATATATATATATATATATATATATATATATATATATATATATATATATATTTAAATTATATATATATATATATATATATATATATATATATATATATATATATATATATATATATATATATATATCATTTATTTTGATTGATAAATATTTCCAGGTGAATTTTCATACCAGGAATTTTGCTATGTTCAGTATTTATTATTCTAACGTTATCCATTTTACTTCCCTTCCACCTCTGGGGAAGGGTGGGGAAGTTCCATCTGTAATAAACTTTAGGCACCATAAAACAATATTTCCTTCAAACTTACTAAAGGATAAGCGTAATCCGTGAGGAAAGTTAAGTAAGCAATGCCTCCACAGCACGTCTAATACATCAAGAAACTTGTCACGATTGGGGTCATATTTCCATTGTAGATGAATTATGGCTTTTGTGCTTTCCTCTCCATTTTGGTCTTAGAAAAACGCAAACAGAAAATGCCAGCAATGTATCCTTCTCAGTGCCAGAAGGCCTTTGGACGGAAGAAATATCAGAGATTTCTTAATGTGGTGTTAGTTTCGTAGATTCATAAAGTATAGTTATGATTTTTGGTTAATTAAATTTTCCCTCGTGGTTATTTTGAATAACTTGTTTACTTGTTTGTAAGTGTTTATGTACACACTTACTTACGCACACGCACACACACACACACATATATATATAGGCCTATATATATATATATATATATATATATATATATATATATATATGTGTGTGTGTGTGTGTGTGTGTATATGTATATGTATATATATATATATATGAATTATATATATATATATATATATATATATATATATATATATATATATATATATATATATATATATATATATATATATGTGTGTGTGTGTGTGTACATATATATACACGCGTAGTACTTGGTGATGCCTGAAACGTAAAATCTCACTTGAATTAAGAATAATCATTTATTGCAACAACTCGTAAAAGAAACACAACATCAAACACAGTCGATAACTTTTGAACGGAATCGTTGATATCAAATCATCAAATAAAGTCCGCCCTTTTACATACCAAAATATAAATGCGGTTAATATTAGACCCTGTTGACTTAGGCGAGGCAATTAGCGACATTCTGTTATGTGCTCTAATTATCAAAACAAATAAACGAAGGGTCATGTGAGGGCGTTTGACCGCCTGGCTCCAAGGACGCTGTTAGCCAGAATTGGATGAGGGTTGGGAAGCGAGGATTTTATTGGGGGAATTTATTCTAAATGCTCGGATTTATTGGGCTTCGAGGAATCATCATCATCAGCATCATCATCATCATCATCTACTCCTGTTGACGCAAAGTTCCACGGTTAGATTTCGCCAGTCGTCTCTATCTTGAGCTTTTAATTCATCATCTCCTACTTCACTATTCATAGTCCTCGGCCATGTAGGCCTGGGTCTCTCAACTCTTCTAGTGCCTTGTGCTGCCCAGCTGAACGTTTGGTGAGCTAATCTCTTTTGGGGAATGCAAAGAGCATGCCCAAACCATCTCTATCTACCCCTCACCATGAATCTCATTCACATATGGTACTCGAGAAATCTCCCTTATAGTTTCATTTTTAATCCTATCCTGTCCTGCCATTTAACTCCCAATATTCTTCTGAGGGCTTTGTTCTCAAATCTAAGTTAAGTATATTTACTGAAGGAGTTATGAATATGCATCTTTTATTCAGAAATTTCTTTAACATTTATGTATACCCAACATTATTTGATAATTTAAAAAAAATATTGATTTGATATTCAGGTTTTTACACTAGAAGGTAGTTTAAAGATGTGTGGAAAAGCTATAGATGGTGTGTTTTAATCGAAGGATTATATAATGAGTTGACATAGCCGTGAAAATTAAGTCAATTTCAATGCCAGTTTGACATATGCAAACTTTGAAACACGCGAAGTTACCCTTTCTGTATGAGAACCTAAGATGGAAATGATGATATATCAACTTTTATCAAATTAAACATATGCAATGTTTTGCAATATGATAAACACTTTAAATAATCACTTAGTCTGAATATAGTAAAGGATTGTGGTGTCCGATTTGGTTATGCCCCTGACTGGTGAACGCCAGACTGGGGTTCGAGTCCCGCTCAAACTCGTTAGTCTCTTTGGTCGCTCCAACCTCACCATCCTTGTTTAGGGAAGCCTATAGGTCTATCTGCTGAGCCATGAGCAGCCATACCCTGGCCGTCTTTTGTCCTAGCTTGGGTGGAGAGGGGGCTTGGGTGCTGATCATATGTATATATGGTCAGTCTCTAGGGCATTGTCCTGTTCGATAGGGCCATTTCCCTGTCCCTTACCTCTGCCATTCATGAGTGGCCTACTTTAAGACTATAAAGGAGTTGAACAGATACGATAGAAAACGGATGTTATTAACAGTTAAAGAGTTCTTACAAAATACTTTATTAAGAATTTACAGTAGTCCTTTAAAGGTTTTAAAGGTCTCACATGAATGGCAGAGGCAAGGGCCAGTGACATTGCCCAATCAAGCAGGACAATGCCCTGGAGACTAGCCATTCATACATATGATCAGCGCCCAAGCCCCCTCTCTACCCAAGATAGGACCAAGTAGAGCCAGGCAATGGCTGCTGATGACTCATCAGAGAGACCTATAGGCTCCCCCGCCTTCCTTAGCTCACTAAAAGGGTGAGGTTGCAGCGACTAAAGGAAGTAACGAGTTTAAGCGGGCTCGAACCCTAGTCTGGCATCACCAATCAGGGACGTTACCAACCGGTGATGTTTCTTTGCGTAGATATGAGTGAATGGATAAAGATTTTAGCTTAAATCTTTGATTGATATAAAGTCACTCCTTAAATAATAATCTAACACATCAATCTGTCATTTTAATTTAACTAAGAATAGAACGCTATATCCTGTGGCGTTGGCTATTACTTATATTACCTTATGCGTAAAAAGAGAATTTAAAAGCGTAGTTAATCGAAATATAATAACAGAAAGCCCCACAATAAATGGATTTTGCAGGGGAAAATAAATGGGTGGTTAACAGAGAGCAATATTTGGAAAAATCCAAAATCCAAAATAGTTATTAACAGGGAGAAATAAAAGCTAAGTTAATTGGCAATATGCAAAATGATTAATCATAACTGATACAAGAATCCCTTTCTGCGTGGGGATACCTTAACATGGTGAAATGGTTTGTGTATCGCTACGATTAGCAAAGTTGTAATTGTCAGGGCCTCCCATATTTGGTTGGTTTGCTATGAGCGATCAGACCAAAATCTCCCACCGTCACCAATCCGCAGTGGCCAGCACGGTGATGAAAATTGCCAATCACCAAACAGGATTAAGAACATGTTTTAGGCCTTTGTCCTTGGACTCTAATCCACTGCAGGACGAAAGCTGCACTTTCTGTTGTTGTTGTTGTTGTTGTTGTTGATTTGAGAATGCGCCACATTTTCACAAAAGCCAACGAGCTCTAATGTCAATTTTTTTTTGGGGGGTGGGGGTGGAGTTGGAAGAATTTATTAACTTTCATTACAGAAGAAATGCCAACTTCAATAACTGTAGCTAGTTTTCAATAACTTGGATGAATAGAGTAGTGCAATATCCATTTAGAGAACAATGGCTTTTTATGGAGCGGCAAGTTCCGCTTTATGAACAATGAAGGGAATTATAGTAGTGTTGGGGGGATTTGATAATGTTGCAATTGCAGTTATTATAAGCGATTTCAAAAGCTTTATTGTAAAGTTGTGATCAGGATCCATAGGAAATCAGGACTTCAAAAAAAAATTAAAAATTGCATTATCATGTACCACTAGTATACGCGACCCGTCATAAATGAGGGCTAAATGTTTAGATAGATATGCACGAAGTGATTTATCCCTTCCCATCCCCTTTCCCTTTCCTAGTTACAACACGGCAGAATAACTCTCTTGGTATCCCCTATCAGCAGGGTATGACTACTACTCTCCCACTACCCAAGGGACGGGGGGAGGCCGAATCTATCTAAGGGTGGCAATGCCGCTGAGCATAACCTTAACTATATATATATATATATATATATATATATATATATATATATATATATATATATATATATATATATATATATATATATGTATATATATATATATATATATATATATATATATATATATATATATATATATATGTGTGTGTGTGTGTGTGTGTGTGTGTGTGTGTGTCTGTGTATATATATATATATATATATATATATATATATATATATATATATATATATATATATATATATATATATATATATATATATAGTGTGTGTGTGTGTGTGTAGCCAGGCACTTGCTCTTTATTACATAGGGGGATAATATCAGAGCTGTTATTTAATATCTGCATTTCGCAAGAATTCCCTGTAGAAACAATGCTGAGGAATTACATCTCGTTTGATAATAATAATAATAATAATAATAATAATAATAATAATAATAATACGTAATAGCAAGTGCAGTAGACCCTGATCCATTCTTTCACGTACTCTAACCTTTTTAACCACTTCTTTGCATCTTTGTATTTTATCATTTTACGCTATATTATTTTCCATACAAACAGCTTCCACCTCGTATCATCCATTCATGTATAACTTCCACACCAAACATCCATCAAGGAGATTTGCTTCGCCGATCTCAACGGACAGTTAAACACAGGAGATCATGGTACCACTCGCTATGAGGAAGTGCACTTTGTCATACCCTTACGGTGCGGCGAGTAACAAAACATATAGTGTAGGGAAAGATGACATCAGAGGTCGGCGGGGCAACACACAGGAACTGTTCGCTCAGTATTGGTGTGACAGGGTACACTTCCTCAGAGCGAGGTGTGCTAGGAATGCCCTGTGCCCTACTGTACATTATTATTATTATTATTATTATTATTATAACTTGCTAAGCTACAGCGCTAGATGGAAAAGCAGGATGCTATAAGCCCAAGGGCTCCAACAGGGAAAATAGCTCAGTGAGGAAAAGAAATGGGGAAATGAATAAACTACGAAAGAAGTATTTAACAACTAAAATGAAATATTTTAAGAACAGCAACAATAACAATATTGTCGTTTCAATCGTTTACACTTTTCATTCTACCTCTCCTCTCTTCTTACAGTTATTTGTCAAATTTTTCTCGCATATACTTATAAAGATCAACGATTTTTTTTCTTCCACATTCAAATCAATACTCATTGATCCATCATCTTGGTTCCTTTTTATCCTGATACCATTGTTTATATTTACTCTCGACTTTCTTCTCTAACAAAGATTTTAAAACTTCATTTGCCAGTTTCTGCAATGTCTCTTCACTTCTCCAAATCAGCACTCTATTATCTATACACATCAGTCATTCCACTTTTCATTTATATCTTCGTTATCCCTGGATAAATATTAGTCTTGTTTACACTAGCGTAAAAATATGGATAATTATGATATATAATTAGTGCTATCCACCTCTATCATTCCACTTTTCATTCTCATCTTCGTTGTCCCTAGATAAATATTAGTTTTGTTTACACTAGCGTAAAAGTACGGATAATTATGATGAATAATTATTGGAGCTGGCCAAGCCACAGAAACATGTTTAGTTATATGTAATTTTTTGTAGTTATAAACATTTGAGGTGTCTTTAACGCAGTATTCAAGGCATATTTCAATCGTACTGTATGATTTCACAATACATATTTTCCCATTATTATTATTATTATTATTGTTATTATTATTATTATTATTATTATTATTATTATTATTATTATTATAAGTTACAAAGCTATAACCATAGTTGGAAAAGCAGGATGATATAACCCCAGGGGCTCCAAGAGGAAAAAAAGCCCAGCGAGGAAAGGAAACAAGGAAAAATAACATATCTTAAGAACAGTAACATTAAAATAAACATTTCCTATATAAACTATAAAAATTTTAACAAAACAAGAGGAAGAGAAAGAAATAAGATAGAATAGTGTGCCAGAGTGTACCCTCAAGCAAGAGAACTCTAACCCAAGACAGTGAAAGACCATGGTACAGAGCTTATAGCACTATCCAAGACTAGAAGAGCTGCTTACCATAGCTAAAGAGTCACTTGTACCCGTACCAAGAGGATAGTGGCCACTGAATAATTGCAATGCAGTAGTTAACTCCTTGAAAGAAGAATTGTTTGGTAATCTCAGTGTTGTCAGTTGTATCAGGACAGAGAGGAATATGTAAAGAATAGGCCAGACTATTTGGTGTATGTGTAGGCAAAGGGAAAATGAAAAGTAACCAGGGGTCAATATTCTACTTCAGTATACATCTTCCATCGAATAGTATTTCTACTTGATCAACGTTATAATGCCATTATGTAACGTTCTTTTTTATCGCATACATTACATGCTATAATTCCTTCATAGTTTGGCTATACATGTGCAAGAATTAGTAGCGATATTTTGAAGAGCGAAATTAATTTCTAGTGTTTTACGGCCTATAACACTTATTGTTTTAGTTGTGGTTGCTTTTTTCTTTGTTTTTGTTACTGTTGTTTTTGTGTTGTTGTTTGTTGTTGTAGTTGCTTTTGCTTTTGTTATTTTTTTTATCACAGATGTCAGTGCTATAATTTCTCCTTAGTCTGTCTATACACATACTGGAATTAGTTCCCAAAAGCAATATTCTGAATAGTGAAATTAGCTTCCAGAGTGTTTTACCCCCTAATAAGAATTTTGTTGTTGTAGTTGTTTTAGCCTGTGTTGTTGTTTTTGTTGTAGTGGTTGTTTTTGTTGTTGTTATTGTTTATTGTTGTGGTTGCTTTTGTTTTTGTTGTGATTGTTGTTGTTATTCTTTTTATCACATATATTACATCCTATAATTTCTTCTTAGCTTGGCTATACACGTACAGGAATTAGTTCCCAAAGCGATATCCTGAATAGCGAAATTAGCTTCCAGAGTGTTTTACCGCCTAATAACACTTGATAATGCTGCTTAGATTCTAATAACAGAATCCAAAAAAAGAGAACATCGCAACGTAAATGGAATTCACGAACCTATTCAAGACACCCAGAAGCACCGATAAAGATTAAACAAACAAAAAGATAACATAAACATGAAGACGAAGCCAGATCTAAAAATAAGCTGGAATAGGCTGTTCTTTCTCTTCTCATCTGTAATTCCTCGAGGAGTGAGTGGATAGAATAGCTGAAATCCCAGTAAAAATCCTCCTCAAACAGGCAAAGGATGCCCTTCGTTCGGGAGGGAAAAAGTCCTTATGGCAGACCACGAACAATTTGACATTGGAGAGTCCGGTGATTAGTAGAGGCCAAAGCATCCTCTGGATTCATTCGCGGCTCTCATTTCAGAGGGATGTTGTTCTTTTTGTTGTTGGTTGTTGTTGTTGTTGTTGATGGTGGTGGTGGTGATGTTGCTGTTTTTCTTGTTTTTGTTTTTGTTTTTTGCCGATGGACCATAGCGAACTGTATGCTTGAAACTTTTGTGTTTCATTATCGACTGATATTTCAGAGCAATGTTGTTGTTGTTGTTTCCGATAAAACACGACGTAGGCGTACTGTATATGCTTGGAATATTTCATAAAGGTTTAAATGATAGGATAATTATTATACATTAACTGATTACTTTACATTATTTTAAGTTTAGAGATAATTGATATTTTTTTATCTATTTGTTATGGCCTATGGATCTTGATCGTTGTGTCTTGTGTTGTGCTCATTAATAATGAGGATTACGTACATGTAAAAACATACACACACAAACATTCATTATGACATTTATATATTTGTATATACATATCTCTTTCTGAGTGGAGATACCTTAATGTGGTGAGAGGGTTTGCGCGTCGCCATGATCAGCAATGCTGTACTAGTCAGGGCCATCTATACTAGGTTCGTTTGCTGTGAGAGATCAGACGAAAATATCCCACCATCACCAATCTTCTGTTGGCCATCGTGGTGATGAAAACCGTCTAAACACCAGATATGTATTAAAACATGTCTAAGACATTTCCTTGCAGTGGACTATATATATATATATATATATATATATATATATATATATATATATATATATATATATATATAT
>NC_090743.1:36429566-36432066 GCF_036898095.1 Palaemon carinicauda
CATGTTGAGTCTTTTTCACGTTTTTTGTAGAGGAGTCTCATTTCTTTGGTACTTTTGTTGTCATGTTGAGTCTTTTTCACGTTTTTTTGTAGAGGAGTCTCATTTCTTTGGTACTTTTGTTGTCATGTTGAGTCTTTTTCACGTTTTTTGTAGAGGAGTCTCATTTCTTTGGTACTTTTGTTGTCATGTTGAGTCTTTTTCACGTTTTTTGTAGAGGAGTCTCATTTCTTTGGTACTTTTGTTGTCATGTTGAGTCTTTTTCACATTTTTTGTAGAGGAGTCTCATTTCTTTGGTACTTTTGTTGTCATGTTGAGTCTTTTTCACGTTTTTTAGTAGGTGAGGAGTCTTATTTCTTTACTACTTTTTTTTTGTAACGTTATCTTTTTCCTGTTTTTAGTAATCAAGGATTTTTTTTGGGGGGGACGCTTTATTTGTCATATTCCTGGTATTTTTTTTTGTCTTTTTCCCGTCTTTATTAATAGAAGAATGTTCTATTTATTTTGCTCTTTTTGTCATGTCTTTTTTCACATTTTTAGTAATCGAGTTTTTATTTTTTTTTTATTTTTCCCGCCTTATTAAGCGAAGAATGTTTTTTTTTTTGGCTCTTTTTGACATGTTTTTGTCTTTTTCACAATTTTAGTAATTATAGATTTTTTTTTTTTTTTTTGCTCCTTATGTCATATTTCTATGTCTGTTGAGTCTTTTCCCAATTTTAGTAATCGAGGAGTCTTCGTTTTTTTTTTTTACTCATTTTGTCTAGTTCTTGATCTGTTGAAAGTTTTCGTCATTTTTAGTAACTTGTCTTTCACCAGTGTTTTTTTCTTTGTTGTGTTTGCCACTTATTTTATGTACTGTGTCTTTTTCACATTTTAGTGATTCAGGAATATCTCTCTCTCTCTCTCCCTCTCTCTCTCTCTCTCTTGTTTTATTCTTGATTTGTGGAGTCTTTTTCCCATTTTTTATTATTCGAAGAATCTTCTTGTTGTTAGCTCTTTTTGTCATGTATTTTATCCTGTTTTCCACAATTTTAGTATTCGAAGAATCTTTTTTTAACGTTTTCATTTTTTTTTTCAGTTAATTTTAAGGAATATACATTGCGAAAGATATACTTTTTTCTCATTCACATTTTAGTCTTGATGATATGACGGTTATTTTATGAAGTTATCTTACTGTTAGTTTGAATCACGTATTTATGAAAACTAAATATTAATTTATCATTTTCACTTTCTTTTCCTCAGTTGATTCAAGAAATATTTCATCTTACGAAAGATATTTTTTTGTCACTTACAATATAGTCTTGATGTTATGAAACTTCTTTTATGAAGTTATAGTTATTACTGCTCAGGCGTCTTATAAAAAGTTCATACTTGCAGTAAATGTTTTTATGTTGAACAGGCTGACACAAGTCTCTTTTTATAGTTTATATATGAAAGATATTTTTCAATGTTGTTACAGTTCTTAAAGTGTTTTATTTTGAATGTTCATTGCTTGTCTTGTAGTGTATTAAATTCATTTTCTTCTGGGCTATTTTTTCCTGTTGGAGGCCTAGGGCTTATAGCATTCTGCTTTTCCAAGTAGGGTTATAACATAGCTAATAATAATAATAATAATAATAATAATAATAATAATAATAATAATAATAATGATGATGATGATGATGATGATGATGAGGTAAAGAAGGAAATTTACTTATTCAGGCGTATATTTATTACTGAACGTGGTTGTGCAATTATGTCATATCCGTGGAATAATTCTACAAGCAATTTGCCCTAATCCTTATTGTATCACGTTGTCCAATATATTTTTCCAAACTTTCCGCCAGATTGAAACCAATTATGGTAATTAGGCCGCGTCCTTCAGTGTTCTTATATCGAAAATGTAAGATTATTTCATCACTTTATTCAGTGAATCTTATTTCTAAAGGATTCGCTGAAACTCCAAAATTCGAATAATTCTTATTTTCTTAATTTTAAATGATTTGTGTAAACCCAAAAATCTGAATTCCTTTTTTTTTTATTACCCCATATGGAGGGTTTTTTTTTTTTTTTTTTTTTTTTTTTTTTTTTTTTTTTTTTTTTTTTTTTGACCATAGCTGTTGCAACGCTAGTTTGCAGAAATCCATAAAACTCAATTTTCTAAGTTTCTTTTTTTTCTATTTTTTTCTCTATTGTCAGCGCATGCATCCACGTTGATCGAACTTGATTTCTCTGTTGTATTTCAATAGTAACTCATTTTATTTCAAGAACATATGTATTCTCGTGTTCTAGTTATCTTGGGTTAGAGTTCTCTAGCTTGAGGGTACACTCGCACACGCTATTCTTTCTTATTTTTTTTCCTCTTGTTTCGTTAAGATTTTATAGTATATATAGAAAATATTTATTTTAATGTTGTTATTGTTCTTAAAATATTTTTTTTCGTCTTTCCTTTCCTCCCTGGGCTATTTTTCCTGATGGAGCCCATGGGCTAATAGTTTCCTGCTTTTCCGTCTAAGGTTGTAGC
>NC_090743.1:36434566-36439566 GCF_036898095.1 Palaemon carinicauda
TATATATATACATATATATATATATATATATATATATATATATATATATATATATATATATATATATATATATATATATATATATATATATACACAGTAGAGGTCTGTCGGAAGCGTCTTGGTCTCGCAATCTCTAAGTCGTGAGTTCTAGTTCCGCTCAAAAAACCGATAGTTTCTTGAAGTGTCTATAGTTAGAGATGGGTGGTGTTCGGGGAAGCCTTTGGATCAACATACTGACTAATGCGCAGCCATTGTCTGACCCTCCCAGTTCCTAGCTTGGCCGATGATCATCTGTGGGACTGTATATGATAAGTGTGTAGGACGTTTTTCATGTCCCCTGCCTCTGCTGCTCATGAACGACCTTTAAACACTATCTAATTAATTGCTGATATTTTTAGATGATGTTCGGATTCATGACAACGGATACTGGGGTTGGAAATAGAATTTAAATAGAGTAGCAGTCAGTAGAACGCAGGCCTCCCCCGTGGCAGCTTATCTATCGACCTTTTGCTCGACCTTGACCTTACCCTTTGACTTAACATGTGATAACGATGTACAAACTTAAGGCTTATGACGTGGATTGAATTTTTTTTTTTTTTTGTTTACCGTGACCATAACCTTTGACCTAGGCCTTCCATAATTTAACAATTTCCAGCTTTTTACATAAAAGTTAATCTCTGTTGGTTTCATTACTCTAAGATTAAAATTGTTGCCAGGGAGCTGTTAAAAAACAAACTCACTTACACACAAATTACAAACACACAAACAGGGGCGAAAGTATAGTCTCCTTCCAACTTCGTTCAAGGAGGTAAAAATTATAGGGAATGCTATGGAAGTTGATGTGTGGAGGGGGGTGGGGGGGGGGGGGGCTTGAGGGAAATGTTAGGAGCCCTATGAGTAACCCTAATCTAAATTTTGAGGATTTCAAGACTGTTTTCTAGGAAAAAAATATTCCTTTAAGGGGCCAATATCCGAACTGCTATTAACTATGTGAAGCCTAATAGGCCTTTAGTTTCCTCTATTTTGCCGTAAGGAAAGGGAGCTGTTATGGGCAAAGGTTTGCCTTATCGTCCCCCGTAGAAATATGCTACTAAAATATTCATGAGATGTGCCGGACGGAGCTACCTCCTCTATGTGGATATGGGGTTAATACAATACCTTATGGTATTATCCATAAAATATGCAATTACTTACAGTCTAATGATCATCTAAATAAGCCTTGGCAAGAAAGTAATAGAGCGAATTATTTTAGGGATGTAGTACCCCATTGGAAACGTTCCTGCATAGCGATCTGCCGGACTGGAGTTCAAGTCCAGCTTAAGCTCGATGGTTTCTTGTAGTGTCTTTAACTTTGCTATCCTTGTGAGGTAGGATTGGGGGTTTTGGGGGAGCCTATAGGTCTGCCTGCCGACCTATCAGCCACCATTGCACGTTCCTACCTGGTCCAAGCTAGGGTGGGGAGGTGGCCTTAGCTGCTAATAATAAGTAGTATTATCAGTCTCTAGGGTATTGTCCTGTCTCTTGAGCAATGTCACTGCCCCTTGCCTCTGCTTTTCATGATCGACCTTTAAAGAAATCTATGCTATTGTCCATAAAACAGGAAATGACTTATAGGCCAATGAACATTTTTAAAAGTTTGGTGTCCGTGACTGCATTAGGCAAGGTAACAGAGCGTTTTTATTCGCAAGTTGAGAATAAGAACCGTCGTAAATTTTTCCCTCTACTTGCCTCCAATGCTCGCTCTCTAATGTCATTAATTCTTTAATAGGTTGCAAGGACTTTATACTTTCGATTTTTGACAAAGTATGGGTCTGGGAGAGAGGGGAATACATTATTATTATTATTATTATTATTATTATTATTATTATTATTATTATTATTATTATTATATGATCAGCGCCGAAGCCTCCTTTCCACCTAGCCTGAGACCAGGGAGGGCCAGGCAATGGCTGTTGATGACTCATAAGGAAGACCTATAGGCTCCCCCAAACCCCTTATCCTTTGTTCAATGATAATGAAGTTGCTGACACTATTATTATTATTATTATTATTATTATTATTATTATTATTATTATTATTATTATTATTATTATTTGCTAAGCTACAACCCTAGTTGGAAAAGTAATGGATCCAACATAAAAAATAGCACAGTGAGGAAAGGAAATCAGGAAATAAACTGCAAGAAAGGTTTAGGAACAATAACGAGATCAAAATAAATCTTTCTATAAACTATAAAACCTTCAAAATATCAATAGGAAGAAAAATAAGATAGAATAGCCTGGCCGAGAGTACCCTCAAGCAAGAAACCTCTACCCCAAGGTAGTCTGATATTGATATATGATTTTATTAGAATTGGGCCAGTTGTTTTCTTTTAACTAAGGTTAAAGATACATGTAACAACATAGTCTAGGCCCTATGGTCACCATACTAATTATAATTAGACTAATAATTATTAGTCTGTTAATATCAAGTCTATTTTTAAATGTATTTTTTTATCACAAGTCTCTTCAAGGCTTTTCCTTTATTTAAATCTTCAATTTTTTTTTTCCAATTTCATTACTGATTTTGTAGTGTTATTTTACTTTTAATTATTTTTAATTATTCACGTCTTTCCATTTCACTATATATATATATATATATATATATATATATATATATATATATATATATATATATATATATATATATATATATATATACAGTATATGAGTCTATATATGTATGTGTATGAAGTGTGTTTAGGAATGAGAGTTTTACGTATACTTTTCATTTCGAAGATCTCATGCCTGATGAAGTTTATTTCAATAGTCCTTCACATCATGCATATACAAATAAAAAATTGTTTTACTTTAACCTAAAAAAATGCCATTACATCTGAAAAGCTTAACCTACGTGTCCAACACCCCCCCCCCCCCCAAAAAAAAAAAAAAAATCATTACCAAAATTAAAATATCCATTTTGGTCTTCGCTCCAGGAAAATATTCATGGCAGACGTTCCAGTAAAAAAACAAAAAAAGTGGATTAAAAGTGAATAAAAAAATGGCGTCGCATAACGTGAATAGAGTGAATAGCGCATCTAATCCACTTAAGGCACCTCGGCGAAGTGAGATCAGCAAGGATCTTAAAATCGCGCAGCCAGGAAATGAAGATAAATAGGCCGTCCTTGGCAGCGGCCATTCATTCAAAATGGAAAAGTTTTTGGCCACTGACAAGTGAGTGATGACGATTGCCACTGGAAAACAAGGGGAGGGGAAAGAGGGGAGGGGCAGGGTACGTGAGGGGAGGTAGGGGAGGGTGGAAGGTACATAAGGGAAGAGGAGGGTATATGAGGGGAAAGAGGGGAAGATATGTAGGTGGAGAGAGGGGAGGGTGAAGGGTACATAAGGTAAGGGGAGGGTATATGAAGGCAAAGAGGGGAGGGTACGTGAGGGGAGGTAGGGGAGGGGAAGTGTGTATAAGAGAAGGGAAGGGTATATGAGGGGAAATAAGGGAGGTAGGGGAAGGTGAAGGGTACATAATGGAAGGGGAGTGTATATGAGAGGAAAGAGGGAAGGGCACGTGAGGGGAGGTAGGAGAAGGGGAAGAGTATATGATGGAAGGGGAGGGTATATAAGGGGAAAGAGGGGAGGTATGGGAGGAAACGGTATATGAGGGAAGGTAGGGGTGGGTGAAGGGTACATGAGGGAAGGGGAGAGTATAGGCAGGGACTATGAGGGGAAAGAGTGGAGGGGAGAGTACATGAGGGGAAGGGAGGGTGTATGGTGAGGTAGGGGAGGGGAAAGGTTACATGAGGGAAGATAGGGGAGTGGAGGGTACATGAGGGGAAAGGGATGGTATATGGGGAGGTAGGGGAGGGTGAATGGTACATGAGGGAAGGGGAGGGTATAAGAGAGGTATACGAGGGGAAAGTGGGATGGGAGGGTACATGAGAGGAGAAAAGGGAAAGGGACGATACATGAAAGGAAAGGGAGGATATATGAGGCAAGGGGGTTGGTTCATGGGAGGAGAGAGGGGAAAGGGAGGGTACATGAGGGGAGACAGGGGAAAGGGAGGGTACATGGGGGGAGACAGGGGAAAGGAAGTGTATATGGAGAGATAAGGGAGGGGAGGGTACATGAGGGGAAAGAAGGGAGGGGATGGTACATGACAGGAAAGAGGGGGAGTGTATAATAGGGGAAAGAGGAGAGGGGAGGGTAAATGAGGGGAGTGGGGGGTATATGTGGGGAGAGAGGTATTTGGGAGGTCTACGAAGGCAGATAGAGGAGTGGGAGAGGTCAGTGAGGGGAGGTAGGGGATGTTGGTCGGGGAAGGGGTAAGCGAGCTCCGGGTTGATTTGAAAGACGAAAAAATTTAAAAAGAAATGCGAAAATAAATCGACATTATCATCTGTTTCTTAATGCTATGAAAACGTTTTTTGGGATTTAACGTTTCACAGTTTATAAAACGGATTTTGACATAGGAAAAATCTATTTTTGGGTGAGATAGCCATGTCGTCCGGATGGAAGTTCCTCTAGGCAGCTTTCTACCTGAGAATTTTACCTTAAAGGTATCAGTGGAGTTCTAACCCCCGGAGCGAATATCCTGGGAGATATCTTGTATAAATCAGGGACGAGTTATGAACAACCCATGGCTATCCTTCCCAGAATACAGACAAACTTGTCTCGAAGGATATGGGATAGGGTAGGATACGTGGGCGAGAGAGCCGTTACAACTCCTGATCTCAATGTGCTACAACTAACACGTTTCCTGTAGCACCCTTCCTTTTTACAGACGCCGTCTTTGACGGTAGGAAGGTTTTTGATACCTTAAACTTATAGGTCTCAATCCCCCCCCCCTCTTCACTAGCGAACAAGCATGCTGAAGTTGCAGACTCTACTAGAAACTATCGAACTTAAGCGGATCTCGAATTCCAGTCCAGCTGATTGTGAGGCTGGGACGTTTAAAGGTTTAAAGTCGACTCATGAATGGCAGAGGCAAGGGACAGTGACATTGCCCTATTA
>NC_090743.1:36444566-36459566 GCF_036898095.1 Palaemon carinicauda
AAAACCGCATGAGGTTTATGAGGTGTAATATCTCGAGGTTTTTATTGTCTCTTAAAAGGATGATGTCTTTATTTTCTTATCGGTTTTGCTCCTTTGACAAATAGATAACTCACACCTGACATCCTCCAAATAGAGGAGATATCTCTAACCAGTGATGATTCGTGATGTGTTTACTTTGAGTTATCAAAACAGAGTTTTCCCCTAAGATTATATGTTATTTATGATCAGATCACATACGTACTCTATAGTACATCGTAGGTTATCCATCCAAACATCTGGAAGACGAATTCAGATATTATTATTATCATTATTATTATTATTATTGTTGTTGTTGCTGTTGTTGTTGTTATTATCATCATTATTTTTAATATTAGCTAAGATACAACCATAGCTGGAAAAGCAGGATGATATGAGCCAAGGGCTCCAACATAAAAAAATAGCCCAGTGAAGAAAGAAAATAAACTATAAAAGAAGTAGTCAACAATTAAAATAAAATATTTTCTGATCAGTAACAACATTAAGATATATTTTTCATTTATAAACTATAAACATTCAAATAATAAATAGGAAGAGAAATAGATATTTCATATATAAAGTATAAAAATTTCATAAAATAATAGGAAGAGAAATAAGATAGGATAGTGTGCCTGAGTGTACCCTCAAGCAAGAAAACTCTACCCCAAGACAGTGGAAGACCATGGTACAGAAGCTATGGCAGTACCCAAGACAAGAGAACAATAGTTTGATTTGCACGTTTGCAAGGTCGGCTCTCGCCAAGGTAAACTTTCCTTAAATTTTATGTCTTCGTTTATATTGCTGTTCCAAGTTCTTTGTTAATTCATACATATATAACAACAGAAACAACAATAACAACAACAAATGTAGACGTTTCTAGTCCATTGCAGGACAAAGGACTCAGACATATCTTATTTCATGTCTGGCCAGTGTTCATCAACCCGATGGCTAGGGCATATTAGTGATAATGGGAGATTTTCGTCAGACCACTCACAGAAAACCAGCCTAGTAGGGATGACCTTCACTTGTAAAACTTTGCTGATCATGGCATACGCAAACACTTTCACAATTTTAAAGTATACCCGCTCAACATATATACATACAAACATCGAAATATTCACAGATGCATGCACTCATTGTTATTTAAATTCATATTCATATTCTTCCATTTATAGGAATCATTTAATTTGCCATTTAAGCATTTAGACACGGTAAAAGCATTCTTCAAGCTCCAATTTCATACCATACTGTGCAATAAGCTTCGTTTCGTGAAACGAAAATCACGCTTCAGCAAACGCACGTAGAGCCAAAATGAATCATAAAATAAGAGAGAAACTAGTTTGATCCCAATTTGATCCCAAGCACCAAGAGGAGCCCAAATTGAAACCGCACCAGGATATCACCCCTGAATCATTTTTGTTAAAAGGTCTCGTGTGGACAGAATGAAAGCATGTAACTCAATCCGGCGGAAGAGGCATTTAAATGCATTATGTATGACGGCAAAGCGATCCTTTGTCCAGCGTAGAATTCTGCATGAACGCGCCGCTGATGTGATCCCGAGAATTCCATAAATCCCTCAGACCGCGATTTCGGCCGCGTTCCTTTCACGTTTGGAGCGAATGCAAAACCGCCGGACGTGACCCTTTGAGCCAGGCGGAAGGATATGTCCGGTTTTCCTCTCCACTTCTTTAAGGAGTTTTCCGGTCTTCAGTGGGCGGTAAACAGGTCCGGACAATTTATTTCATCCGTCTGATAGGAATGATTTTTTTTTTAATTCATTAGTTCCTTATAGTTTTTTATTATATAGTATTTTGGAGATGAAAAAGTAATGAGGTTTTAAGATTTATGGATTAGATCAACTCAAATTTCTTTTTGCTGTCGTTTGCGGTTTTTTTTTTTTTCTTTCTTTTTTTTATTGAAGAGGAAGAAAACAGGACCTAATTAACAAAGCAAATTCTTCTTCAAAGCATAAAACGAATTCTAAGAATTTGGGCGATATGATGAATCATTTTACGAACAAAAAGAAAATATCTATATTAGAATTTTCAGTTGTATTAACGACGAATTGAAAACCAGATTCCACAGTAATGTCTGTATACAACTGTATTAAAAACGTAATAAATACAGAAATAGAATTCTCATTTTATCGAGCATTATGATTAATAATTTTGCGATAAAAAAAGAAAAAAAAAATCATATCAGAAGTTTCAGATGTATTAACAATGGATTTTAAATAAAATCCACAGTATACTATATATAGTAATAAAAATTCATAAATACACAGACAGAATTCCCATTTTTATGTACGTTATATGAATCATTTTACGATAAGAAAAGTTTAGATCACAAGTTTCATATGTATTAAATAACGTTTAAAAAAAAATCTTAAGCAAAAATACAATAAATACAAAGATCAAAACGGGAAAAATCAGATTAAAAGTTTCAAATATATTAATGACGGATTTATAACAAAACCACTGCAATGTTTAAAAATAAATATATCAAAAAAGTATAAACTACAAAGACTGAATTTTGATAATCAATTTGGTACCTCTGAAAAAGATTTTTTTTTTCTATTTTCTGATTTATTTTGATATGATTTTTTTTAATGTTTTTAATTTAATGATAATTTTTCAAATACCTGGAAGTGAATAGAAATTAGCTTGATTAGTCTATTCGTTGTCTACCTAAAGATCCTTTTGATTGTGTTTTGTTTCTCATTATGAAATTCTGAGTCTTTCCCTTTTAACTCCGCCAACGAAGTTGGGAAGCGGTTACGTATTCGCCCCTTTTTTGCCTGTTTGTTTGTGAACAACCTCTTGGCCACAATTTTATTCATAGAGTAGTGAAACTTAAATGAATTAATTGCTATGTTGAGACATGGAAGTGATTCAATTTTGAAAGTCCTAGGTTAAAGTTCAAGGTCAAGGTTGAGCAAAAGGTCGACCAAATTAACCCTAACCTTAGCCCCAGGTTCACAGATGGTTGTCACTCAGACTTCAAATATTCGTACGGTCATAATTGATTCTGGGAAAGGCAAATTGGTTTCGAGAAATAAGTTGTCGTGGCGGAGGTCTGCACTCTCATAGTGCTTTTCTAGTTATGATATATAAATAGCCCTATTTCAGAGTTTTCGTCTGCAGGGCTAACATGCCCAAGGATAACTTTTCTACGGCTTATTACCTTTGCTAACTTCGTTGCGAAGGTTATGTTTTGATAGGCGTGTATTTCTTTGTATGTCTGTCTGTGTTTGTGCTTCGCATAACTCAAACTCTAAGTTACCGAATCTCATGCAAGTTGATTGGATGATTGTCCATGATCCAAGGGCAATTATATTAGATTTTGGGAGTGATTGGGTCAAAAGTCAAAGCGACGGTCACGAAAAGGTAAAAAAACGTCTTTTTTGCAATATCGTGACCAATTTTTATCCGATTTGCATGAAAGTAGTGCTAAATGTGCATAATTACTTATCTTTTGATATACAATATGGTATAGGCAAAGGTATGTGTTCTACCAAGTGCCCGTTCTAGTTGCCTTATAAAATTATATAGTTTTATCAGTAGCTGTACGTTGGTTCATGGTTGCATCATGCTCATGGTACTATCTGTGCCCCCCCCCCCTCTTTTTTTAATTCTGATCAGTATTCGTGTTGTTAAAACTGTGGTTAATTAATACTACTTGAGAAGTTATATCAATTTCTTTATGTTTGTCATGTCATGCAATGCAAGACAATGTTTAATAATTGTGAGTTTTTCATCCATTTGAACAGACGAATATTTTGTTGTTGTTGTTGGTGGGGATGGGGGGGGGGAGTAAAAGTCCAGTATGTTGTAAACGATAAAAGCGGCTTTTTGTAAACATATCTTTGAAGCAAAATTTATTTTTTAATTTACTCTGAGAACATCAGAAATTATTAAAATTTATTATTATTAAAATTAATCCTATTATTAATATTAACATTATTCAAGTTATTGCTATTATTAATTATTATTATTAAAATAATTAAGATAATTCATAGTGTTACTATTATTAGAATTAGTAAAATCATTTTTATTGTTGAAATTATTAGAATTGTTACTATTATTAAAATTAGTAGAATTATTATTATTAAAATAATAATTAAAATTATCGTAAGCTTCAAATCTAAGACATACTAATGAAGGCAGGAGAGTGTTTGTAAGGCACGTCCTCATATAACAAACCCAAATATTGAGGGTTAAATGGAATAAGTGAATGCTTTTAGAGAAATTTCAACAACGTAATATGTGCGCATGCGCTCAACACAAACATCCCATTGCTTTGTAGCATATGAAACCCATTAAGAACTTGCCAAACTTCTGATATATTCATTATTAATAACTTTAACAGCACTGATATTGATCAATGTTTTAAGAGGATGGTTGACTAATGGACGACACTAATGATGAAATCGAATTAATTTACTATGCATCTATGCAGAATAAAGAGGAATAGGTTTGTAAAGAATTATTTTTTGTCGAAAATGGTGGTCAAATATTTAGATGGTCATGCACACTCACATATATACAATCCTCCCCCCCCCCCTTTCCTGACTACAAAACGTTATTTTAGGCATTTTGTGGTGAGAGATTGTTGTTATCCGAGTGCTTACCCGTTAGCGTGACAGGAAATATATATATATATATATATATATATATATATATATATAGATATATATATATAGATATATATATATATATATATATAGATATATATATATATATATATATATATATAATATATATATATATATATATATATATATATATATTTATATATTATATAATAATATATATATAGATATATATATATATATATATATATATTTATATATTTATATATATAGATATATATATATATATATATATTATATATATATATATATATATATATATATATATATATATATATATATATGTATATATATATATACACACATATATAGACAGCCATGTGCTCTTTATTATATAGGCTAGATTATTATTATTATTATTATTATTATTATTATTATTATTATTATTATTATTATTATTATTATTATTATTATTATTTGCAATAATTGTATCCCAGTCTATGATCCTCAAATGTCCATCTCAGTACTACATTTGCTCTTTTATCATTTATTTATTCATTATTATTATTATTATTATTATTATTATTATTATTATTTGCAATAATTGTATCCCAGTCTATGATCCTCAAATGTCCATCTCAGTACTACATTTTCTCTTTTATTATTATTATTGTTATTATTATTATTATTATTATTATTATTATTATTATTATTATTATTATTATTATTATTATTATTATTTGCAATAATTGTCTCCTAGTCTATGATCCTCAAATGTCCATCTCAGTATTAGAATACTGTCTGTACCTTGCTTGTGGCACTGAACGTACCAAGAGGGATTTGGCAGTGGGCCAGCTGGAATATCTTCCGGACAAGGAAGCTGTTTCTCTCTCAATCTTTTTCGTGAGATACCTTTGGAAATTTCGGAAAAGGGAATGTTTTTTTCTCTCTTTTTATTCGGTTTATTCCTTTTAAATGGTATGAAAGGAGAGGAAGCCCCCGACGGTCTGTTGAGGAGAGGGAGCGACGCCCCCTTTTATGCTTAGGTGCCAGAAGGAACTGACAGGGAGTTTGGTATGTGATGATTTAGTTGTTATATGAAATATTTTTTTGGGATGATTTAAAAGAATGTTTTGGTAGTATTTTTTATACTGTTTTATCTTTTTAATTAATATGTTTGTTGTTTTATAGATAATTTTATAATGATTTTAAAGAATTATCTGATTAACTTTTTTTCATTAACATTTTAAAGAATATTTGATGACTAGCATGTTGCATAAAAAATGAGAAAACAAATATTTGTTTATCAATGACTGTAACAGAAAATTTAAACAATTATTAGGAAATAAATTATTTCCCTAATGGAAAACCCCAAAGAAAGATGTCTGAAGCGTTTTGTGCCATGAAATTTAGATTTCATGAAATAATTGATGATTATGAAAACGAAAAAGAAAGAAAAGTTGTTATACTTTAGTTTTATCGTTCATATGAAAAAGATTTTATAGGACTCGTTCTCCTGACTATCCTAGCAATAGATACACCTGAATGCATTGTGTACGGCTGAAGAAAATAATAAATTAGTTTTTTTTTTTTTTTTTTTTTTTTGCCGCCAACTAAGTTGGTAGGAGGTTATGTTTTTACCCCCCATGTTTGTGAGTGTGCTTGTTTGCGAACAGCTTTCTGGCCACAATATTAATAGTAGAGTAATGAAACTTTCATAGATTAACTGATACATAAAAAGTTGGAAATGATTAAATTTTGAAAGATCAAGGTCAGAATCAAGCAAAATGCCCAATTCACGTAATCAGCCATAAGTTTTGGACATCGTTGTCACAGAGATTTCAAACTTGGTTCACATTTGAGTGTATGAAAATCCACGCCAATCAATACACGTTAAGGTCAAAGATCAATGTTAAGGTCGAGCAAATGATCGAGAAGTAAGCAGCCACGGCAGAGGTCTGCACTCTACTGAGTGCCCTTCCAATTTCCTAATAATAAACTGAAACTATAATGGGTTTTGTTAAATCTTTGGAATACAAAACCAATAGGTGGAAGTCGAAGGCTTAGATATATATTTGTTTTTATTGTTATATATTTTGCCATTTTGAAAATAAAAACAGGAAATAAAAGTTATATTTTGCCGCACGGTTTTCTTCAAACAACAGATGAGTTTGATTAGATTCAACCACTGAACCAAAAGGAAAACATGGGGCGAATGGCTTTTGTTATACTCCTTTTGGTGTCCCAGAAATTAATCAAATTCCGGACAGGGAATGATTTAAAACTAAGTCGAATGGCAGGTAGGGTATGATTCCAGTACGTAGATGCTAGATTGGACGCAGGGGTGAGAGAGAGAGAGAGAGAGAGAGAGAGAGAGAGAGAGAGAGAGAGAGAGAGAGAGATAGGGGGACATTAGTGCTCCTTATACATATATATATATATATATATATATATAATATAATTATATATATATATATATATGTGTGTGTGTGTGTGTATGTATGTATGTATATATATATAAATCTATCTCTCTCTCTCTCTCTCTCTCTCTCTCTCTCTCTCTCTCTCTCTCTCTCTCTCTCTCTCTCTCTCTCTCTATATATATATATATATATATATATATATATATATATATATATATATATATATATATATGATAAAGAGGAGAGAGAGAGAGAGAGAGAGAGAGAGAGAGAGAGAGAGAGAGAGAGAGAGAGAGAGAGAGAGAGAGAGAGAGAGAGAGAGAGAGATATTGTTACAAGAATTTTTTTTTTAGATATCTGAAAGACTTCTTAGTCCATCCGCGGAGACTCCATTTGCTCTTGGGTAGAGCGATTTGGTTTAAACGTTTAGAGAGTTCTTATGATCTCGTCTAACTTATACTTGAATTCGTTTACCCTGTTACTGTCCACTACTATCCTCTGGAAGTCTGTTCCATCTATTTGCTATTTTTCCTTGTATAGAAAATACCACATTGAGTAGTGTTGTATCTTTTTTTATTCCAGTTTGTATCCGTTACCTCTGGACTGATTTGTACTAAGCGTGTATAGATTGTTGTAATCTACATTTTTTATTCCTTTAAGAATTTTGAATGTCGATGTTAGGTGTCCCCTTAGACGTTGAGTTCAAACGTTCCATTATCCGTCCATATCCAAATTGTCAGTGTTGGAACTAGTTTGGTGGCCCTAGCTTGCCTAGCTTGTACTGCTTCCAGTCTATCTATATCCTTCTGAATACTTGGAGCCTAGAATTGGACTCCTTATTCTAGATGGGGTTTTACTATTGATGATGTGTACAACTGAAGTACAATGTCTTTGAATCTGTATTTGAATTGTCTCTTTGTGTAACATATTAGTTTTTGTGCTTTCTTTTCAGCTTTTATGCTCTGTTTGGTGAAATTCAAATCCTTGCTGATAATAATACCGAGATCTTCCTTCTGGTCCACACTTTCTATTTCATTTACCCAGCAGTGAGTAATCTGTTTGTGAATTACTATAACCTATATGTATAACTGCATTTCCGACAATTGAAAAGCATTTGCCATTTTCTGATCATTCTCCCAACTTAAATCCTCTCTTAAGGCTTCTACATTATCTGAGCTGGTAGCGTTATGCCTAGTTTGGTATCGTCGGCAAATTTGGCTATTCTACTAGTTAATCCTAAATTTATGTCGGTAATATAATTTAATCAGAAATAGTTATGGGCCAAGGACGGATCCTTGAGGTACTCCGCTTGCAACATCTGTCCTCACTGAGGCTTCCCCATTGATTACAACTGTTTGTCAACCAATCTTCGACCCATTCAGCTGGCTCGTCAATGATGCCTAGTGCTCTAATTTTAACCATTGATTTAATATGAGGAACTTTGTCAAAAACCTTTTGAAATTATAAGTATAGGATGCCTATTACCTTACTGCTGTTATTAATACTAAACATGTGGAAAAACTCCAACAGATTTGTCACACAGGATCTCTTTTGTCTAAAACCATGTTGGCTGTTTATCAGAGGATTGTTTTTCTCTATATGTTCTTCTATTGAATCTACTTTAACTAATAAAAAAAATTAGGCAGAGGTCTGTAATTGCCAGGTTCTTCTTTTGGTCCCTTCTTGTAGACTGGAGGAACATAGCCTAGTTAGCATTCTTGTGGTGCCTTCTTTCGTTGGCTATTTTTCTGAATGTTTTGTAAAAGTGTGGGGTTATCTCTTATTCGAATTCCATAATCTCACTTTGATGAATATCATCTGGACCTGGTGCTTAGAGAGAGAGAGAGAGAGAGAGAGAGAGAGAGAGAGAGAGAGAGAGAGAGAGAGAGAGAGATCGTAACAAATTGAACATCATTAACGATTAAGACGCATTATGTATGTTATACTAAAAATGTTTAAGCAGAGAGAGAGAGAGAGAGAGAGAGAGAGAGAGAGAGAGAGAGAGAGAGAGAGAGAGAGAGAGAGAGAGAGATCAGTGCTCCCTCCCTCGCAACCCTCTCAATTTTCTACTTATAGATGATGGAGAACAGTGATAGCATATTCATAACCAAAGCCTCCCGCCATCAGATTCTCGTTTTAAAACTGTTTAAAACTTTTCTCCCCAGATGGCTCCACATCGGCTGCCGAGTCTCCCATACAACGGACAATATGTAATCGAATCCCCTCTCCTAATTTATTACTTTACAGCTCATTTTCAACCTTAAATAGGGTCAGTTATAGAGATTTTATTGGTTTATTAATTCATTTATCCTTATCACTAATTTTTCTATTTGTGAAATAATCTGTTACTGAACATTTTCCTTTTCATTAATATATAATCGTACAAAGTTAGTCACTCAATAATTAATCACCGAGTATCCAGCAATTATAAAAGATTGAAGTTCGTTAGTTAAGAAAAGTAGGGGCAGACTGTTCTGTGGAATAATGGAAGTAAAGTAGGGGCAGACCGTTTTTACGAAATAGTTAAAGAAAAGTAGGGGCAGACCATTATGTGAAATAATTGGAGAAAGTAGGGGCCAGACCGTTTTGTGAAATAGTTAAAGAAAGTAGGAGCAGACTGTTTTGCGAAATAGTCAAAGTAAGTATGGGCAGACTGTTTTGTGAAATAGATGAAGAAAGTTGGGGCAGACGGTTTTGTGAAATAATTGAAGAAAGTAGTGCTGACAGTTTTGTGAAATAATTGAAGAAAGTAGTGCAGATAGCGTTGTGAAATAATTGAAGAAAGTAGGGTCAGACCGTTTTGTGACATAGTAAAGAAAATAGAGGCGTACCGTTTTGTGAAGTAATTAAAGAAAGTAGCGGCAGATTGTTTTGTAAAATATTTGAAGAAAGTACGGGCAGACCATTTTGTGAAATAGTTAAAGAAAGTAGGGCAGACAGTTTTGTGAAATAATTGAAGAAATTAGGGTCAGACCGTTTTGTGAAGTAGTTAAAGAAAATAGGGCCAGACCGTTTTGTGAAGTAGTTAAAGAAAGTAGGGGCAGACCGTTTTGTGAAATAATTGAAGAAAATAGAGACCAGACCATTATGCGAAATGGTTGAAGAAAGTAGGGGGCAGACCATTTCGTGAAAAAGTTAAAGAAAGTAGGGGGCCAACTGTTTTGTGAAATAGTTAAAGAAAGTAGGGCAGACCATTTTGTTAAATAGTTGAAGAAAGTAGGGGGCAGACCATTTCGTGAAATAGTTAAAAAAAAGTTGAGGGCTAACTGTTTTGTGAAATAGTTAAAGAAAGTAGGGAAGCCCATTTTGTTGAATAATTGAAGATAGTACGGGCAGACCCTTTTGTTAAATAGATAAAGAAAGTAGGGGCAGACCGTTTTGTTAAATAGTTAAAGAAAATAGCGCGGACCGTTTTGTGAAATAGTTAAAGAAATTAGGGGCCAGACCAGTATGTGAAATAGTTGAAGTAAGGGGCAGACCATTTCCTAAGATAGTTACAGAAAGTGGGGGGCCAACTGTTTTGTGAAATAGTTAAAGAAAGTAGGGGCAGAAAGTTTTTTGAAATAGTTAAATAAAGTAGGGAACAGACCGTTTTGTGAAAGAGTTAGAGGAAAGTAGGGAGCAGACCATTTTGTGAAATAGTTGAAGAAAGTAGGGACAGACTGTTTTGTGGATTAGTTAAAGAAAGTTGGGGCAGACCATTTTGTGAAATGGTTAAAGAAATTAGGGGAGAGACTGTTTTATGAAATAGTTAAAGAAAGTAGGGGACAGACCGTATTGTGAAATAGTTAAAAAAATAGGGGGCAGACTGTTTTGTAAATGGTTAAAGAAAGTAGGGGCTGACCATTATGTGAAATAGTTAAAGAAAGTAGGGGCAGACCATTTTGTGAAATAGTTAAGAAAGTAGGGGTAGGCCGTTTTGTGAAATAGTTAAAGAAGGTAGGGGACAGACTATTTTGTGAAATAGTTTAAAAAAGGAGGAGGCAGACTGTTTTGTGAAATAGTTAAAGAAAGTAGGTGGCAGACCATTTTATGAAATAGTTAAAGAAAGTAGAGGCAGAAGGTTTTGTGAAATAGTTAAAGAAAGTAGGGGACAGACCGTATTGTGAAATAGTTAAAAAAAAAATAGGGGCAGACTGTTTTGTGAAATAGTTAAAGAAAGTAGGGGCTGACCATTATTTGAAATAGTTAAAGAAAGTAGGGGACAGAATATTTTGTGAAATAGTTAAGAAAGTAGGTGGCAGACCATTTTATAAAATAGTTAAAGAAAGTAGAGGCAGAAGGTTTTGTGAAATAGTCAAAGAAAGTAGTGGACAGACCGTATTGTGAAATAGTTAAAAAAAATAGGGGCACACTGTTTTGTGAAATAGTTAAAGAAAGTAGGGGCTGACCATTATTTGAAATAGTTAAAGAAAGTAGGGGACAGACCGTATTGTGAAATAGTTAAAAAAAATAGGGCAGACCATTTTGTGAAATAGTTAAGAAAGTAGGGGCAGACCGTTTTGTGAAATAGTTAAAGAAAGTAGGGGACAGACTATTTTGTGAAATAGTTTAAAAAGAAGGAAGCAGAAGGTTTTGTGAAATAGTTAAAGTAGGGGCAGACCATTTTGTGAAATAGTTAAAGAAAGTAGGGGCAGATCGTTTTTGTGAAATAATTAAAGGAAGTAGGGGGAAGACCATTTTGGTGAAATAGCTAAAGAAAGTAGGGGCAGATCGTTTTGTGAAACAATTAAAGGAAGTAAGGGGTAGACCATTTTGTAAAATAATTAAAGGAAGTAGGGGGAAGACCGTTTAGTGAAATAGTTTAAGAAAGTAGGTGGCAGACCATTTTGTGAAATAGTTATAGAAAGTAGGGGGCAGACCGTTTTGTGAGATAGTTAAAGAAAGTAGGGGCAGACCGTTTTGTGAAATACTTAAAGAAACTTGGGGCCAAACCGTTTTGTGAAATAGCTAAAGAAAGTAGGGGGCAGACAGTTTTGTGAAATAGTTAAAGAAAGTAGGGGACAGACTATTTTGTGAAATAGTTTAAAAAAGGAGGAGGCAGAAGGTTTTGTGAAATAGTTAAAGAAAGTAGGGGGCAGACCATTTTGTGAAATAGTTAAAGAAAGTAGGTGGCAGACCATTTTGTGAAATAGTTATAGAAAGTAGGGGGCAGACCGTTTTGTGAAATAGTTAAAGAAAGTAGGGGCAGACCGTTTTGTGAAATACTTAAAGAAACTTGGGGCCAAACCGTTTTGTGAAATAGCTAAAGAAAGTAGGGGCAGACCGTTAGTGAAATAGTTAAAGAAAGTAGGGGACAGACTATTTTGTGAAATAGTTTAAAAAAGGAGGAGGCAGAAGGTTTTGTGAAATAGTTAAAGAAAGTAGGGGGCAGACCATTTTGTGACATACTTAAAGAAAGTAGGGGCAGCCCGTTTTGTGAAATAGTTAAAGAAAGTAGTGGGCAGACCATTTTGTGAAATAGTTAAAGTAAGTAGGGGCAGACCGTTTTGTGAAATACAGTAGTTAATGAAAGAAGGGGCAGACCATTTTGTGAAATAGTTCAAGAAAGTAGGACAGGCCATTTTGTGAAATAGTTAAAGAAAGTAGGGGTAGATCGTTATGTGAAATTGTTAAAGAAAGCAGGGAGCAGACAGTTTTTTGAAATAGTTAAAGAAAGTAGGGCAGACCATTTTGTGATATGGTTAAAGAAAGTAGGGGTAGATCATTATGTGAAATAGTTAAAGAAAGTAGGGGCAGACCATTTCGTGAAATAGTTAAAGTAAGGGGCAAACCCTTTTGTGAAATAGTTAAAGAAAGTAGGGGTAGAACCTTTTGTGACAGTTAAAGAAATTAGTGGAAGACCGTTATGTGAAATATTTAAAGGAAGTAGTGGGCACATCATTTTGTGAAATAGTTGAAGAAAGTAGGGGGCAGACCGTTTTGTGAAATAGTTAAAGAAAGTAGGGGGCTGACCATTTTGTGAAATAGTTAAAGAAAGTAGGGGTAGACCGTTATGTGAAATAGTTGAAGAAAGTAGTGGGCAGACCGTTTTGTGAAATAGTTAAAGAAAGTAGGGGGTGACCATTTTGTGAAATGGTTAAAGAAAGTAGGGGTAGACCGTTATGTGAAATAGTTGAAGAAAGTAGTGGGCAGACCGTTTTGTGAAATAGTTAAAGAAAGTAGGGGGTGACCATTTTGTGAAATGGTTAAAGAAAGTAGGGGGCAGACCGTTTTGTGAAATAGTTAGAGTAGGTGGCAAATCATATTGTGAAATAATTAAGTTGGGTAGACCGTTTTTTTGAAATAGTTATAATTGGCATTTTGATTTCCCTAATCAATATTTATCTCACAATAAAAGATAAACCATATTGCATGGTCCTCTATGGTTTCATATGAAGAAGCACATTCGATGAATTAAGGTCTACCTGGTAAGTCATCAGCAGACATTGCCTGGCCGTCCCTGGTCCTAGCTTGGGGGGATAGTGGGTATGGACCTGAAGGTATACTCTGGCACGATAAAATATACAAGTTCTCTTCCTCTGTTTTTTTTTTATTTATTTATTTTTTTTTTTTTTTTGAAGTTTCAATAGTTTATATTTGAGAGATATATTTTGATATTGTTACTTTTCTTAGAATATTTTATTTTGATTGTTAAATTACTTCTTTTTGTAGTTTATTCATTTCCTTATTTCCTTTCCACACTGCACTATTTTCCCTGTTGGAGCCCTTGGGCTTATAGCATTTAGCTTTTCCAACTAGGTTAGTAGCTTAGCAAGTAATAATAATAATAATAATAATAATGATAATAATAATAATAATAATAATAATAATAATAATAATATAAGGTCAGTCTCTTCCATAACCACATGCAAATATTCCATATTATCGAACATGAAATTAATGCATAAAAACGTTAAAAAATGGACAGTGAATTGGTTAAAAATTGACAAGAATTTAAAAGTGGAGGGAAATATCCTAAAGACGAGAATGGTAATGATGAAAGAATTGTGTGTGTGACCGAAAACATTCGTGTGTGTAATCGACTGTAACATTGATATTTATGTATTCAAGAATTCGTGATTTTGCAATAGTTAATCTTATGTATTTTATGTAACTGAGCGACATAGACGAAGATGACATATGTTTATCGTATAAATACGTGTATGTCTGTTTGTGAGTGTGTGTGTTTTTTTTTGTGTGTGTGTGTGAGAGAGAGAGAGAGAGAGAGAGAGAGAGAGTGAGAGAGAGAGATTGATTGACTGATTTAAAGTTTTCAGGCATCTTGACAGAGAGAGAGAGAGAGAGAGAGAGAGAGAGAGAGAGAGAGAGAGAGAGAGAGAGATTGTAACAACTTGAACATCATTAACCAGTAAGACGTAATATGCACTTTATACTATAAGTATTTATGCGGAGAGAGAGAGAGAGAGAGAGAGAGAGAGAGAGAGAGAGAGAGAGAGAGAGAGATTGTAACAACTTGAACATCATTAACCAGTAAGACGTAATATGCACTTTGTACTATAAGTATTTATGCGGAGAGAGAGAGAGAGAGAGAGAGAGAGAGAGAGAGAGAGAGAGAGAGAGAGAGAGAGAGAGAGAGAGAGAGACTGTAACAACTTGGACGTCATTAACCAGTAGGACGTTTTATGCACTTTATAACTAAAAGTATTTATGCGGAGAGAGAGAGAGAGAGAGAGAGAGAGAGAGAGAGAGAGAGAGAGAGAGAGATGGAATATGCATGGTATCGATAACTCTTAAATTAGTACCTAAATTAGAAAGACATCACAGGTCTCTACAAATGTACGAGGCAATACTAAACCCCAAATTTGTGAATGAATCACGTATGAGACACTAATGTGTAAACTTGTGAATGAATAATGTCCTAATACCCTTAGGTGTTTAGACGTTTAGATGGAAGCAATTAATTCCTTGACTTATGTGACCTCTCTCTCTCTCTCTCTCTCTCTCTCTCTCTCTCTCTCTCCTACAAGT
>NC_090743.1:36464566-36477066 GCF_036898095.1 Palaemon carinicauda
GTAAATAATTTTGAATTAACAAAGCGAAATCATCAATATTGATATACAGATGAAAATTAAGTCTTCAGAAGTAGGTAACGGAATTTAATTATTTTACTTTTAAATAAGTTATTTTCAATTTACATTGAATCGCTTCGCGATACAATTTGAAAATATCTTTTTTTTTTTTTCATTGCACCTGTTGTTGATCAAGTTGTTGATGGGTTGTTGTGGCCTATGTGGTAACGTTCCTGACTGGTGATCTCCAGACTGGGGTTCGAGTCTTGCTCAAACTCGTTTGTTCCTTTGGTCACTGCACTCTCACCATCCTTGTGAGCTAAGGATGGGTGGTTTTGGGGAGAGTATAGGTCTATCTGCTGAGTTATAGCAGCCCTTGCGTGGCCTTCCTTGGTCGTAGCTTGTGTGGAGAGGAGATTTGGGCGCTGATCATATGCATATATGGTCATATGGTCAGTCTATAGGGCATTGTCCTGCTTGATAGGGCAATGTCACTTTCCCTTGCCTCTGCCATTCACGATTGGCCTTTAAACCTTTAAAAGAACCTATTGGAATGAATAACTCCCAATTAGAAAGAATTAAGTTTCCCTTACGGAGAAGTTAGTTAAGCAAATTGTCCACCATATTTAATTCAATTTTCAAGAATATGAATTTAAATTTATCGGAATTCATGATATCTTTAAAGGGTTTTCTTTCTCAAGTTCTCACGACTTATTACATAAAGATTTAGATCATAATCTCAAGCGCTTGGCTCTCGGGAGGTTATTCAGGGTGATGAAGTGAAAAAGGTTAACAAGTGGGTGTAACTAGGGGTCAAAGGGACGCTGTAATACTCTTATGCAATGCTTGTAGTGCACCACATGAGGTACACATTTCTTAATATCCATCATAGATGCGGTCATGTTAATTGGGTTGCTATGCAATGGTACGAAATGCATTTTGCAAAAGGAATTATTCTTGCATTTTTTTTTTTTTTTTTGCGAATATGAAATATTAAATACCCCCTTTACATTTAGAAACAAAATTAGAAACAAAAATATGACAATGAAACAATATCCAACAGCTTTTGTAGATTAGAGAACAAAGCCCTCAGAAAGATATTGGGAGTTAAATGGCAGGACAGGATGAGAAACGAAACTATAAGAGATTAATCGAGTGCCATATGTGGATGAGATCATGATGAGGGGTAGATGGATATGGTTTGGGCTTGCTTTTTGCACTCCCAAAGAGAGATTAGTTCACCAAACTTTCAATTGGGTTCCACAAGGCACTAGAAGAGTTGGAAGACCCAGGCCTACATGGCTGAGGACTATGAAGCGTGAAGTAGGAGATGATGAGTGGAGAAGCATTGATTTAAAAGCTCAACATAGAGTCGCCTGGTGAAATCTAACCGAGGCCCTTTGCGTCAAGTAGTTTCCTGTACTAATTAAAACATTCAGTTTTTTAACCTTCACTCTGGGCACATGTGAGTCGTGTAACACTCTGATTGGAATGATTTAGAAGAAATAAATAGGTCATTTGACTTATTTGCGCAGGTACTGCGCATTTTCCTTGCTTTTAAAAGCCTTCTAAGACTCGCCGTAAGCAAGGAAAAGCAACGGAGCAAACATCTTATGGAGAGGAAACAAAACAGATTTTAAGGTAAAGTTAAATTGAAAGAAAAATGAGGGAATGCAAAGAGAATAAAATATGTGCAGCGCTCATAAAGGAAAAGGCTCTTACCCCATGTTTGCATGCGATAAACTGGCAGATAAACATGATAGAAGTTAAGAACAATCGGATGAACAATGAAAGTGAAGAACAGTTATGATAACGACGTCTGGAAGCAAGCAAGCAAGGAAGGAAGACTCAAGCACCATTATCCAGGTTACAAATATCTGGGCTAAGAAGGAGCAAAAGGCAATGCAGAGGAAAAGAATTTTTAGGAAAGAGAAATAGAAAATAAAGAGAGATCTGGAGGAAACCAGAAACAGACGAAGTTTATGAATGGAGAAATTTCTGTTTTTCGTATCCCGAATAAAAGGGGTAGATGTGGGGGGCGGGGAGAGGTATTGTTGGTATAATTTAGAGCTGGGGAGAAGCTGGAGAATTGGCTTGGTGGTGTATAAAAATTTATTTGAAATGCATGGCTAACGTTTGACGTTCTCAAGAAGAGAATGGTAATTTGTTGAAAGCATACATTAATATATGTATGTATATATGCATATATCGTTCTATCTATCTATCTATCTATATAAATAAATATATATATATATATATATATATATATATATATATAAATGAATATATAAATAAATGCATATATATATATATATATATATATATATATATATATATATATATATATATATATATATATATTATATGAAATTATATGCATACATTTATATGTATGTATGTGTTTTTATTATGCATATATATAAATATATATATGTATATATGTATATGTATTTATATATTAGGTAAACATATATTATATATATACAGTATATATAATATATAATATATATATATATATATATATATATATATATATATATATATATATATATATATATATATATATATTTGTATGAATCTAATGCAAACTATAATTATATAATTTTCCATATTTCGACTATTGGGTTAATTTAAGCTTTAGTCTACGTCTCCTACCATTCGTTCAGTATACCAAAATCTCATTAATCGCAGAAATCTATATTTTAACATTGTTGTTGACAAATAACTGATTTATTGTTGGTATTGAATATATTGAAACGAATGAAAGAGGTTGATTTAATATTTAATATTTCACTTGTTAACCAATAGAGAATATGGCTTCTCTGATGTGATATAGATAAGATGTGGTTTTTGTTATAAAGAAAAAAAGTATCGTTTGATTTATTCATTAAGGGTTAGAAAGTTAAACCGAATGACGTCATTACTAAAATATATTATATATATATATATATATATATATATATATATATATATATATATATATATATATATATATATATATATATATATATATATATATATATAATCGGAAATCTAAAATCACAGATTCCATCGTCTTACAACTTTAACATGTAAATGGAAAATACCGAAAAAAATATTCTTTTTATAGTGAGATATTTCCATTCATTTAGCAGCCTCCTTAATCACCTGAAGTTAAACCTCTTGGTTGGATCACCAGGTAACATCCCGCTTTCCCCTTTCCTCTTCCACTTCCCCTCCCCCTCCCCCTTCCCATTCCCTCCACCTCCCCCTGCCCCTTCCCCTCTCCATTTCCCCTCCCTTCCTCCTCCTCATTCCCCTTCCCCGTCCTCGTATTTCCCTCTTCCACTTCCCTCTCCATTCCCCTTCCCCTCCCCTTCCCCGTTTCCACCAACCCCCTCCCCTTCCCCACCGATCATTGGCCAGAAAGGAAAAAAGATTGATCACTTCTTAATTAAATGTAATGGTTCTCTTACAGATATGAGTGCGTGTAGTAGAAGGGGAGATTTCTAAGGGGAGTTCGGTACTTCCTGGTTCTCTCTCCCCCCTCGTTATGCTTGACGTTTGAGAAGAGCTATTTACTTTGAGGGGAAATAAGTAAAGAAATGAATAAATAAATGAAAGGCTTTCTGTCGTGTAGGTATGTGAGCTCCATATATTTGAATGCATATATTTGTCCGTGTATTTGTAGGTTATTTGTGCGTTGACATATATAAGGTTTTATTATTATTATTATTAGTATTAAATGCTAAGCTGTAAATATTTCAAATCGTTGTGCCTATTAAAACTATCATAATCTTCTTATACAATTTGAAAAAAAAAATATAATTAATTATTAGGAAGTCGATGTCGTCGGTAATAATATCATCTCCATTTTCGTATTTTCAAATATATTAATATTATAAACGGTAACACAAAGCACTTTTTTTTTTTTTTTTTTTTTTTTTTTTTTTAAATACTGTACTTTCGAAAATAAAACCTGCAGACATCTTTGTTGGATCTCACCACATCCTTTAAGAAAATTGAATGGGCAAATAATACTTGGGTCGTACCGTACTTTCACATTTCTCTTTTTCTCCCCTGGGAATGTTAAAAAATACACCGTGTTTGCTCTGTCTTTCTTTATGTGTGTAAACGCAGCTGAACCTTTTCTAGTTTGGGTTACTGATAGTTGTGTTCGTTGCATCTGCTGGAGAAGGAATTATTCCTTATAGTTTGTTACAAAGAATCTTTATCAAATAGGTACTGTATGTATTTGGTACCTCCGTCAACGAAATTGGAAGGAGGATATGTTTGTGTGTTGGTTTGTGAACAAACACGCACCTAAACAAATACGCAAACAGGGGCGAAAATATAACCTCCCTGTTACCAACGCCAACGAAGTTGGAAAGAGGTTATGTTTTCGCCCATGCTTGTGAGTTTGTTTGTGAGTGTTTTTGTTTGTGAACAGCCTCCTGGCCACAATTTCAATTGTAGAGTATTGAAACGTGCAGGGAATATCTGTTATGTAAAACGCTGGAAATGATTAAATTTTGGAAGGCCAAGGTCAAAGGTCACGGTTAAGGAAAATTTCTAATTCCCGTAATCAACGACAAATTTGGAAATCGTTGTCACTGAGACTTCAAACTTGGTTTATATTGCGTGTATGAAAATCTGCACCAAATAATACGCGTTATGGTCAAAGTTCGAACACAAGGTCGAGAAATAAGCTGCTGTGGCGGAGGTCTGTGCTCTACTGAGTGCCCCTCTAGTATCAGATACATCGATGTAAACCTAAAAAGAATATTAAGACTATCGTTCCAAAACGTTTCGTTCACTTGTTTAAATTGATTTACTAGTAGTATTTTAATATCGAGCAATTTGTTTGATATGCAGTTACTAGCACCAGTTTGATAGACTATGTACCGTGGTCTTACACTACCTTGGGATAGAGCTCTCTTGCATAAGGGTACTCTCATGCACACTATTCTATCCGTTTCTTTATTTTCTTTCTTCACTGGGCAATTTTTCACTGTTGTAGCCCTTGCGCTTATAGCATCCTGCTTTTCCAACTAAGGGTGTAGCTTTGCTAATTATAATAGTAATACTACTACTACTACTACTACTACTACTACTACTACTACTACTACTACTACTAATAATAATAATAATAATAATAATAATAATAATAATTATAATAGTATCTATTTACTTAGCTATTTGGGCCCTCAGTCCTGAATCTTTCTACCTTTCCAGTTAGGGCCGTAGCTTTGCGTTATAATAGTAATGATATTATTATATGTCATCACAGTGTCTTCCAATAGCTCGGAAATCATATTGAATTTGATTTTGGCAATAGGACCTGGTTAAAACCCTTTATAAGCCTTGAAAACTACTACAATGTACTATATATAATTGAGCCTCTTTTCTTAGGACTAGGTCAAGTCGGTGGTACGCAAGAAAGGTTCATAGAGAATATTAAGGAATTATAGATGGTTAAATAATTGCATTTCGGCAGTAAAAACTAAATTATGATACACAGGATACGTGTCAGTGTTCAGTTTTCTGAATCAATATTTTCATTATTCATCTGATTGTTCTCAACTTCTATCATGTTTATTTGACAATTTAACTCAAGCAATGTACATCTAATAATCTCTTAAGCCCAATTAAAGCACATTCCGTTAATTAAAGAACATATGGATATATCCCACACACATTTAACTGGAACCCCTTCAGCCAAAAACAAGGAAAAGAGCACCAGTGCGAATGCAGTTGAAGTAAAAAATGGAAAGCGCAGTCTAGTATTCAAAAGAGAGCCACCCTGATTCTCATATCTGTGGCTGTGACATTTATTATACTATATACTGCATGCGACTCGTATGGAAGGTTTTCCATACCAAGGACGACGATATTGCGGTGTGGGTCCTATCAAACGATAGTATAAAAAGTCGGAATCACTTTGGTTCCATTCTTTCTTTGAAGATTGTTTTTGTTTGTTTAATATATTAGAGAGAGTTCGAGTTTTAGTGATGCAATCTTTTTTCCACAAGAACCTAGTACAATGTATATTTTATTATTGCACAAAGGTCTGAAAAGAGAGGGAAGAATATGTGATTTTGATAAGATTATGATTAATAAAGCAATTTCGCTCTCTCTCTCTCTCTCTCTCTCTCTCTCTCTCTCTCTCTCTCTCTCTCTCCTCTCTCTCTCTCTCTCTCTCACTTTATTAATCATAATCTTATCAAAATCATATATTCTTCCCTCTGCTTTTCAGACCTTTGTGCAAGAGAGAGAGAGAGAGAGAGAGAGAGAGAGAGAGAGAGAGAGAGAGAGAGAGAGAGAGAGAGAGAGAGAGAGAGAAATTGCTTTATTAATCATAATCTTATCAAAATCACATATTTTTCCCTCTGCTTTTCAGACCTTTGTGCAATAACAAGAGAGAGAGAGAGAGAGAGAGAGAGAGAGAGAGAGAGAGAGAGAGAGAGAGAGAGAGAGAGAATTGCTTTATTAATCATAATCTTATCAAAATCACATATTCTTCATTCTGCTTTTTAGACCTTTGTGCAATAACAAGAGAGAGAGAGAGAGAGAGAGAGAGAGAGAGAGAGAGAGAGAGAGAGAGAGAGAGAGAGAGAAAATTGCTTTATTAATCATAATCTTATCAAAATCACATATTCTTCATTCTGCTTTTTAGACCTTTGTGTAATAACAAAAGAGAGAGAGAGAGAGAGGAGAGAGAGAGAGAGAGAGAGAGAGAGGAGAGAGAGAGAGAGAGAGAGAGAGAGAGAGAGAGAGAAATTGCTTTATTAATCATAATCTTATCAAAATCACATGATCTTCCCTCTGCTTTTCAGACCTTTGTGCAATAACAAGAGCGAGAGAGAGAGAGAGAGAGAGAGAGAGAGAGAGAGAGAGAGAGAGAGAGAGAGAGAGAGAGATGTTCATTTAAACTTATGATTATTGCCGTATATTTCTGGTGGTCATTGACTGCTTGATGCAATATCTGTACGTATTATAATGAAGAAAGGTGATATATTGACAACGTAATTCCAGCCTACATGTTTGGAATCTACATAATACTTTATAATATACTGAAAGGTTGACAATAATAGGCAACTTTTTCTCTGTTCAAATATATGCAGAAATGGAAATCACTTTTCAGTCCTCAAATTTCAAATTAATTCTCTTTCTACCAATCCTGTCATTCCAAGAAATACATTTTCAATATTAATTTATTGTTTAAATCAAGTGGTTTGATTCATGGCTGTACTTCTGGAATATTAATTTTAATCAGATTTTCTATTTTCAATTTAATTTTAAATGGGCTCCACAAGGCACTAGAAGAGCTGGAAGACCCAGGCCTACATGGCCGAGGGCTATGGAGTGTCAGGCAGGAGATGACGAATGGAGACGTATTGATTTAAAAGCTTAAGATAGAGACGACTGGCGAAATCTAACCGAGGCGTAGGAGGTGATGATGATGATGACGATGATGATGATGATATTTATTATGGCGTTGAGTGACCTCATCTGACCTCGTGCCTTTGGTCAAATTTTGTAATCTAATCCAATACAACTTATCTTCTTCCATACCTTTTCATGACCAGTCAGTCTCAAAACACTGGTCGACATATTCTCTAAGCTAACACTCACCCATTCTGCACCATAATTTGAATACCAGCCAAACTTCTTTCACTTGTGTTTCCCTTAACCGTCCAAATTTTCTCAGGGTCATTTTCCCTACATTTTTATAACAGCTTTTCTTAACCTGTTTAATGATTTGCCTTTTATGTCATCCAAAATGTTAATTAGTAAATTCCACTACGATACTGCAGTTTCTATTCTAGCATCATATAAGTTATCATGTATTACTCGGTCTTTTTTGTTTCCATTTACTCACATGTCATTAATTTTACTCACATTTATTCATAGATTTATCATTCTATATCTTAAGTAACTTCGCAAGTCTCATAATTATCTACAAAATCCCAATATATATATATATATATATATATATATATATATATATATATATATATATATATATATATATATATATATATATATATATATATGAAGTCAGTTCATATGGTCGTAAGAATACCGTGAGTCCTTGAGCAGTCCAGGGAGTAGCCAGTCTACCAAGTCTAAAAGTTGGACCTAGTCCAACACAAAAATACATCAAGTAATTTCTGTTATGATAATATATATATATATATATATATATATATATATATATATATATATATATATATATATATATATTTATATATATAAATATATATATATATATATATATATATATATATATATATATATATATATATATACTCAAGAGCAGGATAAAGAGATAAACTTAAAGAATGGGACTTACTTTCTGGACGTTCCAGCAACACTGTCAGTCTCTTCAAGCATTCTTCTCTACCACCCCTTAACCCTACCCCAACACCCCCACCAGTAGGACACAATTCCCTGCTGACCACTCTGGGCCGTGAATAGCTACAAAGGATCTCATTATCTAAAAGGAAAAGGTGACAAAGGCTTTTACATTTACAGGAATCTAAGGATACCTGCGAAGGAAAGGTCCTTCGTCAGATAAAAGGACTGTTTAGAAGATGGAGTTCCGGGAAGGTGTTGAAGAGATTAAATGGAAAAGTTGCCTAACAGGTCTCTCTCTCTCTCTCTCTCTCTCTCTCTCTCTCTCTCCTCTCTCTCTCTCTCTCTCCTCTCTCTCTCCCTCTCTATAGTGGATAAGATGTGCCAGGTTTTATTTTCCAAAATGAAATTAAATTCCACACATTCAATCGTTGGTTATCGCAAATAACATCAACGAAAAAATCGAAAAAGACAGAAGAGTGAACTCTCTCTCTCTCTCTCTCTCTCTCTCTCTCTCTCCTCTCTCTCTCTCTCTCTCTCTCTCTCTCTCTCTCTCTAGTGGATAAGATGTGCTAGGCTTTATTTTCCAGAATTATATTAAATTCCATACATTCGACACTGATTAATCAAAACTTACACCAACGAAAAATCGAAAAAGATTGAAGTGAACTCTCTCTCTCTCTCTTTCTCTCTCTCTCTCCTCTTCTCTCTCTCTCTCTCCTCTCTCTCTCTCTCTCTCTCTCTCTCTCTCTACAGTGGATAAGATGTGCTAGGTTTTTATTTTCCAAAATGAAATTAAATTCATACATTCAACGTTGGTTATCGCAATTAACATCAACGAAAAATCGAAAAAGACAACTCTCTCTCTCTCTCTCTCTCTCTCTCTCTCTCTCTCTCTCTCTCTCTCTCTCTCTCTCTCTCTCTCTCTCTCTCTCTCTACACTTTTCCTTCTTGAAGGAGAGTGTTAGGGATGATATTTACAAAGCATTGCAAGAATATTTTAATCATTACATACAAAAAATTCATTAGAATCGGAATTAGTTTTCTGAGGAAAGAAAATTAGTCTTTTGTTTATTTGCAAAATGTCTTGGTATACAATGTAGCATCATCAAATTTCAACTAAAAATGATAACTGTAAGATCTCTCTCTCTCTCTCTCTCTCTCTCTCTCTCTCTCTCTCTCTCTCTCCTCTCTCTCTCTCTCTCTCTCTCTCTATATATATATATATATATATATATATATATATATATATATATATATATATATATTACAACCAATGTCTGATCATTTCTTGTTTGAGATTCATCTGATCTAAATAATTTAGTTTAGAAAACCCCCAATTTTTTTTCTTACCCAATTCTTGAAAATGTCTTTACTTTCTCTCTTGCGTGTTTGTTGAAATATATTTTAATTTTATTCATTGCTGGTTCATGGGTACAAATACGTTCTTTATTTGTCTTGTTGAATATTTATTACATTATTATTACCGTCGCCAACGGAGTTGGGAGGAGGTTATGTTTTCGCCCCCGTTTGTCCGTTTTTCTGTTTGTTTGTTTGTAAACAACTTCCTGCCCACAATTTTACTCATAGAGTAATGGAACTTTCAGGGATCCATTGGTATGTCGAGTCTTGGAAGTGATTCGACTTTGAAAGTCCTAGGTCCAACGTAAAGGTCAAGGTCTAGCAAAAGGTCTACCGAATTAATCCTAACCTTAATCCCAAGTTCACTCATAGTTGTCGCACAGACTTCGAATCTGCCTACGATTTAAATTGATTCTGGGAAAGGCAAGCTGGTTTCGAGAAATAAGGTGTGCATTCTGAGTACTTTTCTAGTTATTATTATTATTATTATTATTATTATTATTATTATTATTATTATTATTATTATTATTATTATTATCCTTTAGGAGCAAATTAATAACAATAATATACTAAAAAATCCACATATATAGTGTTACAGTATATAAGCTCTTGTTTGTTAAATCAAAATGCAATTAATTGGAATGCAAATACAATTAAATGGATTCCATTCATAATTATTCGGGGTTCAAATATGATTAATCCGAGTGCAAATATTATTAAACAGAATTAGAATAGAAATAATTGGAATCCAAAGATAAATATTTGATATCCAAATATAATTAATCTTGATACAAATATAATTAATCTAATTGAAAATATAATTAATTGATATTCAAACATGAATAATTGAAATGCAAGTACAATTAATCAGAATAGAAATATAATTTATCAAAATGCAAATATAATTAATCGAAATGCAAAGATAATTAATTGGGATGCAAATGCAATTAATCAGAACTCAATTTATAATTTATTGAAATGCAAATATAATTAATTGAGTGCAAATAAAATGAATCAAAATTCAAATATAATTAATCGAAATGGAAGTATAATTAATCGAAAGGGAAATATAATTAATGAGGATGGTTAATTCTAAGCTTCCACTCCGCAAAACGAGATCGCGACAAACTTTTGCACAATTTATTTGATTGAAACAAATTATATAATTGCTTCGTTGGAGCCTTTGACTCAAAACTTCAATGATGAAGGTTTTTTTTTTTAATATTTGGTGGCATCATTAGTGGCCTGAGTTAAAGTGCTATTGGTTTATGGTGTACTACAATTCTATCCTGTTCGTAAAACTAGGAAGGCAGTTAATTCTAATAGCCAGGCCTTCTCCATCATGAGGCTCAATACTACACAGTATTTTAGAAGTTTTATTCCAGCTGTGACCAAGTTGTGGAATGATCTACCTAATCGGGTAGTTGAATCAGTAGAATTTCAAATGTTCTAAATTGCAGTAAATGTTTTCATGTTTACCAGGCTGACATAAACCTCTCTTTATTGCTTATATATGATACATTTTTGTTTTGTTACTGTTCTTGAAATATTTTATTTTAATTATTTATTACTTCTCATATAGTTTATTTATTTCTTATTTCCTTTCCTCACTTTGGCTATTTTTCCCTGTTGGATCCCTTGGGTTTATAGCCTTCAGCTTTTCTAACTAGGTTTGTAGCATATCTTGTAATAATAATAACACAGTATTCCAGTTGCGGGTACATTCCTTATTTTATTTGTGTGCTATATTTGCCAAATCTTTTCGTTATTTACTTGTATTTTTTTTTTACGATTTTTACAACTTTTCCACTGTTTTGGGAAATTTTTAGATTTTGCTTAACATTCATTGTACCTACCATAGATATAACATTTTTCAGGTCCCCACGCCGAACTCATTCTTCGAAGCATTGGGTGCTTGAAAAGTGCAAAATATATATTTGGTTGCATAATATATATATATATATATATATATATATATATATATATATATATATATATATATATATATATATATGTACATATATATATATATATATATATATATATATATATATATATATATATATATATATATATATATATATATATATATATATATATATATATATATATATAGAGGCTACACATATATACTGGATATATATTTGTATACATATATATATATATATATATATATATATATATATATATATATATATATATATATATATATATATATATATATATACATATATATATTTAAATAAGCCATATATATTTTTGATACATTAATGTCTGGATTCTCTTAAAGACCTCGGGATCAAAGCCCCAGGCGAAATCACAACAAAGACAAGAGCTAGTGACCGGCCGGAAATCGTACCCTGGTCGGCAAGCTTGTATAGACAGTGACTAAACCACTTGGCCACGAAGAAAGATCTTTATTCGTGGCCAAGTGGTTTAATCACTGTCTATACAAGCTTGCCGACCAGGTTTCGATTCCTGGCCGGTCACAAGCTCTTGTCTTTGTGTGATTTCGCCTGCGGCTCTGATCCCGTGGTCGTTAAGAGAATCCAGACATTAATGTATCAAAAATATATATGGCTTATTTAAATATGAAAAACACGTCTAAATGTGCAAAAATTTATCATATATATATATATATATATATATATATATATATATATATATATATATATATATATATATATATATCTATATATATGTGTGTGTGTATACCTCTCTGTATGTATGTGTGTATGTGTTAGTATGCGTGTATTATATTTTATTCAATTCAGGGAAAAATCCCTTTACTTCAAGATAGGCCT
>NC_090743.1:36487066-36494566 GCF_036898095.1 Palaemon carinicauda
CTTCGCCTATCAACCCCCTTTCCTCCCCAAAGTCACCCTCCCCCCGAAACTTCCTTGAGCGCTATTGCTCTAACACTTCTGCCTCTGTTCTCTCTTCACTAATGGATTATCGTCTAATGGATCTTCTCTCTGGTTTGTCTACATTTCCTGCTTTGTCTAACGTTATTAATTCTTTGTTGAAAACTTTCAGATCCTCGATCGTGGACCATTGGTTTCTTCCCTCCCAACCGTTCTTCCTAAGCCGTTTTCTAATCTTTCTTTCTGGTTATGGCAATCTTCCTTGACCCTCTTTATTTCCTCATCTTTACCTACCAACCCCACCACTGCCTCCCTACAGTTACCCCCCACCCCCCACCACCACCCACCCTGAAACTTCCCTGGGCGCTATCGCTCTAACACCTATTAAGTAGGGATTCAAAGACGCCCTTTGAGAAGTGCCACGATTTCCATAATGCTGCCACCTATATCCTGTTCCTCGGGGGCTGGGGTTCCTCGGGAAGGGGTCCTCTTGGGGGAGTGGGATGTTGATGATGTTATTGGTTTCCAATGAACGTTCCCCATCTTGTTCGGCCCTTCCTTCCTCTTTTCCGAATCCGCTGTCAAAAACGAGCTCTTTGAGATGCTGCGAACACTTTTTTTCTATTTTTTTTTTTTTTACGAGGCCCACCTTGAAAACAACGGTTTTTTCGTAGTGTTTTCTTTTATAGTTTAACGTCTTAATGGCGACGTGGCAACCGACTTGGATTTAAGAGCTGGTCTTTAAAAGAGGCTTTGATGCATAGATGACAGGAGTCTCTGAGGCTTTAAATTCTTTGTCCCGTGTTGAGGACGTGCGTCGGAACCACCGAAGAGCCTAATAAGAGCTCCTCTGAAGAGCCCATATTAAACACATTTGAGTGTATTGATTCATTTGAAGGTCTTGCCACAACCGGTTGTAAAATCTTAACGAGAGAGAGAGAGAGAGAGAGAGAGAGAGAGAGAGAGAGAGAGAGAGAGAGAGAGAGAGAGAGAGAGAGAAAAGGACACGTACTGCTCCGGATAGATATGAAAAAGTGAGAGGAAACTGTAATGTATTTTCGGATATTGTAAGAGAATACGCCATTCAACATAAGAGCTTTTGAAAGACATTTTAGACCCACCCCTTACCTCTTTATATCAACACCCCCTCACCCCGCCCCCACCAGCGACCCAGCCTCTAACAGATAAGAAACATCGTACAGTCTCTTCCGCCTCATAATCATCCGAAAATGTTCCCATATAACTAACCATTTTCACCCCCCTTTCCCTCATATTTTTTTGTCTGTCCCCCCTCCTCCTATTTCTTCTTCTTTTGACCTTATTGGTCCCACTATATAGCAGGGTCGACCGCTCTAGTCAATTTTCCCCATACATTTCTATTCCTTGCATCTTCTTCCCTCAGTTCAACCTCCTGCATCCTTCTCTTTGTCTGTCTGTCAAGGACATTTCGACCATATACCCATTGGATAGCAAGGTCGGTCGTTAGGGTCAACTTTTTCCATTTCTTTCTATTCCTTGCATCCCCTTCTCTTTATCATTATGTAAAAATCACCTCTTGAAACGTCTAGAGAATAGGTCTATATGTCCAGACCACGTTTTGAACTGTCTATATAATAGGTTTGCGTCCAGACTACCTCTTGAACTGTCTAGACAACAGGCCCGGCTCTCCAAACCACCTCTTGAACTGACTAGACAACAAGTTTGCGTGTCTTGGTAGTTTCTGTATGCCCAGACCAACTCTTGAACTGTCTAAACAACAGGCCTTTCTGTCCAGACCACTTCTTGAACTCTCTAGACAACTGGTCTGTCCGTGCAAACCACCTTTTGAACTATCTAGATAATAGGTCTGTTTGTCCAGACCACCTTTTGAACTGTCTAGACAACAGGTCTGTCGGACCAAACCACCTTTTAAACAGTCTAGACAACAGGTCTGTTTGTCCAGACCACTCTTTGAACTGTCTAGAGTCTAGACAATAATTCTGTCTGTCCAGACCACCTCTTGAACTGTATAGACAACAGGCCTGGTTGTCCAGACCACCTATTGAACTGTCTAGACAATAGTTCTGTCTGTCCAGACCACTCTTTGGACTGTCTAGACAATAGTTCTGTCTGTCCAAACCACCTCTTGAACTATATAGACAACAGGCCTGGTTGTCCAGACCACCTATTGAACTGTCTTGACAACATGCCTGTCCAGACTACGTATTGAACTGTCTAGACGACAGGTCTGTCCAAACCCCCTCTTGAACTGTCTAGTCAACATGTGTGTCTGTCCTGCTGTTGTCTGTCTGCCAAGACCATCTCTTGAACTGCCTAAACAGCAGGCCTTTCTGTCCAAACCACTTCTTGAACTTTAGACAACAGGTCTGTTTGTCCAGACCACCTTTTGAACTGGATATGCCAGGCTGACACTTGCATGACTTTTTGCCACGAATTTGTCGTGGCAAGTCGTGACATTTTGTGGCACGAACTGGAAAATCAAAAAAAAAAAAAAAAAAAATTACCTCAGAATCACAGCTCACCTGTCCACATTGACACGAACTGGCACGACGAGTTCACGACGAGTTCATGCATAGTTTTAGCATAGTTTGCGCACTTCCCGCATCGTCCCGACGAGTTCACGAACAGTTCACGCCGCGTTCACGAAATTTTGTCGTGACCAAAATTTTGAACATTACAAAATTCTCGTCACGACATGCCACGATGTCACGACAGGTTTACGACGAGTTCACTCCAGTTCACGACGAGTTCACGCTAGTTCACGACTCGAGTCGTGACTATGCGTGCCACAAATTCGTGCAAGTGTCAGGGTACCTTTACACAACAGGTCTTTTTGTCCAGACCAACTCTTGAACTCTTTAGACAAGAGGTTTGTCTGTCCAGACCACTTCTTGAACTATCTAGACAGCAAGTCAGCTTGTCTTGGTATTGTCTGTCTGCCCAGACTACCTCTTGAACTGTCTAGACAACAGGTCTGTCTGTCCAGACACCTCTTGAACTGTCTAGACAACAGGTCTGTTTTTCCAGACACCTCTTGAACTGTCTAGACAACAGGTCTGTTTGTCCAGACACCTCTTGAACTGTCTAGACAACAGGTCTGTCTGTCCAGACACCTCCTGAACTGTCTAGACAATATGTCTGTCCAAACACCTCTTGAAGTGTCTAGAACAGTAATCAACCTCTTGGCAAAGGGAGGTAAAGTGATGGATCTCTGTCAGAAGGAAGAACGAGCAACTAAAGGTACTTTGAGGAGATTAGAAGCATAATGAGAAGAGATCGTATTTATACACTTTAGGTGTATTTTATGGGGACGATAAGGACGTTAGTGCCCATAAGTGCCAATGAATTTGGTCCGTTATGACATATTAAGATTCTTTTTTTTCTCTCTTTTGGAGGAAAGTCTCTCTCTCTCTCTCTCTCTCTCTCTCTCTCTCTCTCTCTCTCTCTCTCTCTCTCATATATAAATATATAATATATATATGAATATATATGTATATATACATATATATATATATATATATATATATATATATATATATATATATATATATATATGTGTGTGTGTGTGCGTGTGTGTGTATATGTTTTACTACAGATTTCAGTAACTTTCAAGCACATCTTTGCAATTCGTTAAAACGTCAAATATCATCGCCTTCAGTGACACTGACTCAGGTATATGAAACGCTGATAGTTCTAACTAACTCATTCATGCTAGACAAAACTAGCACTTAATTAAACCCTTTTACAAAAAAGTAAGATTTACAATAATGCCAGTGATTACAGTACATACATCATTAGCAGGTTGACCACAGTTCGAAGGTCAGGAGCGTATGTAATGTTTATTGTAAAAGATAACACCAGACTTAGATGTGAAAAATACGGTTTTGGACACTGCAGCAATAGCAAAAAATGAGTTTTTTTTCAGTAACAGTATAAGATTACATTAGAGATATAAGAGTGATAAGATGCAACATATGTTGAGACAGTCATCTAAATTTATGGTACATTAATAGAAGTTGTCGTAGTCTCAGCAGGATCAGTGATATACAGGTAATAAAATCGCAGTAACATTAACGCATAATAATGATGATTGTATGCATATTATTAGCAAATAAAAAGATGAAAAAAAAAAGAATAGAGATGACGATTATAATTATTTGTTGGAACAAAAATTGCTTGGATAATGATTGTACCCTTAATAATAATAATAATAATAATAATAATAATAATAATAATAATAATAATAATAATAATCTAGTCACGGAGCAGGTGATGTGAAGGAAATATGGGACTTGCAAACAGCAAAGATATAGTATAATAAAACACGTTATCATAACATTACGGGATATTATACTTAAAGTTATTTAGCTGATGAAGATTTTGCATAGCCACACCCACAAAGATTAGTAGATACAATTCATTGCACTGACGCATCCCTACTGCAGGTTTCCCACATTTTGGATTTTATTCTAGCTGCACTTGCAAGATTGTAGGCGGGAGGTGAGACTTATTATAGAGCGTTGAATGAGGGTTTTCAGGTTATCCAGTCTATTTTCATCAAACATCCCCGAAGTTGAATGGTGCCTTGGGCTATTAGTGAGGCGTCTAGGATGTCATTGTTAATGACTGTGACACGTCTCATCGATTCACCCGTATAGTTTGCCCATAGCGAGCAGCCGTACACGTTATAGTAGTAGGTTTGAAAAAAGATTTTTTTGGTATCTTGGCGGCAGAAGGCAAATCTTCTCGTTACCATGTTCCCTAGGCAACACAATTTATGTCGCCTGTTTTCAATGTCAAATGTGTCCTTTGAATCTTTCGTAATGATGTGACCTAGGTAAGGGAAATCGTTGACAAATGCTAGCTGGTAGTTTTAGAAGAAAATATGTGGGTCTTCTACGAATCGGAGCTCTCTAGGAAGGACAGACATGCGCTGTGTCTTCGATTCGTTATAGATTATGCCATACTCATTAGCGTATGCATTGCATGTGTTGATAAGACGTTGTAAGCCTTGGGCAGAGGGGGAGATGAGGACCATATCGTCAGCGTAGCACAGGTTATTTATGATAAAGCCATTAACCGTACAACTAATGGGAAATGAATTCAGTCTGATATTCTGTACCATGGTCTTCCACTGTCTTGGGTTAGAGTTCTCTTGCCATAGGGTACACTCGGGCACACTTTTTATGTATAATTTCTCTCCCTCTTGTTTTGTTTAAGTTTTTATAGATTATAAAGGAAAAATTGATTTCAATGTTGTTACTGTTCTTAAAATATTTTATTTTTCTTTGTTTTCCTTCCTCACTGGGCTATTTTCCCTGTTGGGTCCCCTGGGGCTTATAATATCCTGCTTTTCCAACTAGGGTTGTAGCTTAGCAAATAATAATAATAATAATAATAATAATAATAATAATCTGTGTAAACATTAAATAAATATGGTGAAAGGATGCCTCCTTGACCGAGACCGTTAGATGAACTGAATGGCTGAGATAGGACATTGCCCTATTTGACATTGAGCTGCTGTGTTGAGAACCAACAGTATAATATGCCGATGAGATATAGAGGAGTTCCCCTCTTATGTAGTTTCAAAAAGAGTTTCAGATAGTTCACTCTGTCAAATGCCTTCCGCAAGTTCACAAAGCATACGTAGATGGGGGAGGCCGAAGATATATAGAAATTCAATATCTCCTTTATAATATGTGTCAGTCGAGTGGCTAGTCTTAAAACCAAATTGATTGTCTGTGGTGTGAAGAAAAGGTGCAAGGCGACGGAATAGAAGAGATTCAAATATCTTCGATGAAAGTGTTGTGATGGCGATGGGGCGATAGTTTAAGGTCACTCGCATCTTTCAGTTTGTTTTTTACGAGAGGTATTAAGTGGACAAGTAGAAGGGTTTCGGGGAAATATTGGTGTATTTTACAGGCATTGAATAGTGTAGCAAATATGTTATAAATTTTAGGGTGGTAGAATTTGAAAGGCTCGGCGGGAAGGCCATCGCAGCCGGATGCCTCGTTACCAGGTAATTTCTTGATACCCTTGCATACATCACTCGGCGAGATACGGTCGTGTGTGTGTGTGTGTGTGTGTGTGTAGATTGCCTTACCTTATGTAAGACACGGGCTCTTGCCGCTGGCAGCCCGTAAAAGATACGGTCACTATATTGAAATTCCATATTGACATTCATGAGAGTATCCACTTCCTTCCGGGTATCTTGGTCATTTATACAATTTAGGATGGCACAAAAGTGATCCCCCCACATTCTTACAATGGATTCTTCGCTGACTGCATCCCCTACTCTTTGGGATAATTTGTTTGACTTTGGGTTTAGTAAATTAATATCTTTCCAAAGACGGGGGAAGTCATGGTTGGTCAATTTTCTGGACAATGCATCGGCTCGTAGCTGATTTTCGTTGATACGACATTGACGAAGAGCAAGTTTGAACTGGGCTCTCGCTTGTCTCATCTGTAGAGCAAGGGGACCTTCTCTCTGGGTCCCACCGTTCCTCCAAAGAAGGAGCATTTCTCGAGAGTGTGCATAGAGGTCTTAAACTAAATCATTCTAACCAGGTATGTTTCGGTGGTTACCCCTAGAGAGTCTAGGCTAAACTTGTCTCTGCACGAGTTCCGTATGGCAATTATTATACAGTATTTACGTAGAATTCCTTTAGTTTTGGTTTATGCTGTTCGTTGCGACACTTATAATTATTACGGAGCAGGGCTTCAGCAGGCCGAGTTATCGTGCGGAGATTACTTTCAGATGAGTGTTTGAATGCAGTAGATTTTTGGAGGTTGATGGATGGAAGCCTCTCCCTTTGGATGGGTACCGCTGGGAGGAAGGGTGTATGAAATGTGACCTGCAGGGGTATGTGGTCGAATGCAGACGATAGGTCGTATCGTACAATACATTCAGTGATAGAGCTATGCTTGGCGGTCAGTGGTAATACAGTGATCAAGCCAGGATGTGCTGGACAAATTATTTCTGTTTTGTATGTAAGTAAAGGAGGAATGAGGCCGGATGGCAACATCGCTAATTTGAAGAGATTGTTGAAGACAGACACGCTGTAATTCATTAAGAAATAGTCTAGTTGGGTGCCCATTGAAGTCTCTTATAGGGCACACATGGTCAGCGGAGGTATCTTTGATTATACCTTGAACTTCTCCTAACATTATACAATACTGATCAAAGTCTGAGGGGCACTCCCAGGGGAAGTATGCATTAATCACTAATATGGTTTTAACCTCGAGCGTTACTTGCAGGTCGAGAAGTCTGTTGGTTTGATATGTCCCTGTTTTCCCGCACTTATCCAAAGGTCTGCGCATAGAAATGAGACCACCTTTCGAACGACCTTGAATGATATAGTCGTTAGTATCCATCGACGAGACAGAAACTGTTATAATCAACATGAACCGAATCACTGAGAGCCAGGTCATGGGGGAGTAGTAAGGTTTCTTGCATTGCAATAATGCCACGGAAATCATTGC
>NC_090743.1:36499566-36504566 GCF_036898095.1 Palaemon carinicauda
TCGAAAAATACAGCAGCAGTCTTGAACCTTATACATCATGAAAAAATACATCGTTCCGGGACCTTATACATCTTGAAAAACAACTTTTCTCAGCCTTATCCTTCGTGAAAAAATATATCCTCAAACTGTATAGAACATGAAAAATACAATTCTTGAACCTTAAACATTGGGTATAATGCAACATTCCTGTAGCTTATACATCGTGAATAATTAATACAACATTCATGAACCTTATACATCAAATAAGGTTTAACTTTTGTATTACTGATACTTCATGAGAAATACATTATAGAATATGTGTGTGTATGTGTGTGTGTATGTTTTTATGTGTATGTGTGTATACTGCATACTTATGTTACAGTATATATATATATATATATATATATATATATATATATATATATATATATATATATATATATATATATATATACTGTGTATATATATATATATATATATATATATATATATATAAATATACTGTATATATATGTATATATATATGTATGTATATATATATATATATATATATATATATATATATATATATATATATATATATATCTTCATCATGATCATCATCATCATCATCTCCTACGCCTATTGACTCAAAGGGCCTCGATTAGATTTCGCCAGTCGACTCTCTCTTGAGCTTTTAATTCAATGCTTCGTCAATAATCGTCACCTACTTCATGCTTCATAGTCCTCAACCATGTAGGCCTGGGACTTCCAACTCTCCTAGTGCCTTGTGGAGCCCAATTGAATATATTTATATATATATATATATATATATATATATATATATATATATATATATATATATATATATATATATCTCCCTCGTAAGATTATCCTGATATAATGATGATTATTGTCCCCCTGTTAAAAGGGTGTCCTTAGTCTCTTAGCTGCTTGGATAGATATTTATATCCTGGTAACCTAGATAAAATTTAATACTAATTTATATTATCTCTGTGTAGAAAAATCTCAGGCAAGCTGTATGAGGTGATGTTTATTACATTTCTTTGGTTGCTATTTCTCCATTTTTCTTTATGTAATTTATTTTTAAACTGTCATATTCGGACTATTTTTTTAGAATTAGGGTTACATGGTAGTCTCATTTATTATTATTATTATTATTATTATTATTATTATTATTATTATTATTATTATTATTGTTGTTGTTGTTGTTGTTGTTGATCACTGTCAACAGAGACGGGTTGTTTATTGGCGCCAGTTCTACTTGCATATTATTATTATTATTATTATTATTATTATTGGGAACGCTGAATTCTACAAGTCGAATGGCCTAAATTAAGAAAAGGGAAGTAAAGAATAACCTCCAAAGAAAAAATAACAGAAAGTGATAAGAAAAATAGAATGAGTATAACAAACACACTATGAATTGAAGCTTGTGTTAATATGCTCAAAAAAAAGAAGAAAAAAAAAAATAACTGCCTAAAATTTCAACCTAAATTTCTGCTGATTTAATGCTTTGGAAGATCATTTTACCATTTCTTCAATACAAGAATAAAACTTACGGTTTAATGTTGGATTTAACTTCATGTCTTAATACTACACCGTGGCTGATATCTTCTTGGAAGATCTGAACGGTAAGTTAGATTAGAATTATGGCAAATCTTATACATCGTATGCAATGCGCTTGAGGTTAATATGAAGTTGCTATCCAACTTGAAGATCAACTGTTGCAACATTGCTCAAAACATGGCATAACAAAATGACCCACATATTTCTTCGAGAAAGACGGTTTTGAAATTATTTCCATTATACCACTTTTTTAGAATTATCCAAGTACACCATTTTTTTCTAATTGATCTCTTTAGTTCTTGAAATTATTTTCATTATACCACTTTTTTAGAATTATCCAAGTACACCATTTTTTTCTTATTGATTATAATCCAGAATTTATAACGATTAATAACGCATAGACAAAGAGATGGGTTCATACTTTTAACCAAAATGGGTCTTAAATTCATTTTCAGTACACCAATTTTTTGCCAATTAATTATAATTCGGAAATTGGAAATTTTAAGAAGTGTGACCTAGAAAAGGAGGTAGGTTGATACCTTTAACCAAAGCGGGCGCAAGAAAGTACTGAATTCCAAGTCATACCCACCTGAGAATTACTCAAATAAAAAAGGGTGGGGCAGTGTGTAAAGCCTGTTGTAAGTATCTAATGATATGGTTTTGGGATGAGCTTTCTCATTCAGATTTGGTATTTCTTGGCTTCACGTATACAGAGCATGGCACTCTTTTGCAAAATCGGTAGTTACCTATTCAAGCAATGACCAGACTCGATGATCCTGTTAATGTTACCCGATGTTTACAGTATGAATATTTCTTCTTTTAGTCGTAAGCATTTTATTCAGTTCATGATCCTGAGTTAGGTGATGTACCTTCCGATACATCATCAACCATTGCCATGCTCCTCCAGGGCTGCTTTGGGTGCTCATCATATAAAAGTGTATAAAGGTAAAGATGTCTGGTTTCATTTCCAGTTTCATCAGAATAGATACTCACCAGAACGTCAGCCGGGCAAGCCCAACCCCCCAATGTAGTGCCCAACCACAACAGTGGCCTCTCCAATATACAGCTTAAACGCACAGTCCCGGGTTGGGATCGATCTGCTGCCATTCGAATGCAAGGCGAACATGTTACCACAGTACCACTCTACTGGCCAGAAGGCTTTGCGTGTGTGTTCGATCTTTAGCCATTGACTAAATTTTCCTTTGCCTATGCTGTCACATTAATAACTGTAACACACGCGTATTTCATACATGCTCATACACTATATATATATATATATATATATATATATATATATATATATATATATATATATATATATATATATATATATATATATATATATATATATATATTTTTTTTTTTTTTTTTTTTTTTTTTTTTTTTAATGTCGTATGGTAGCTGTTAAGTGCTACCAGAAATGCGAGGTAAATGTAACTGATTTTATTCAATGAGATAACGAGCTAATATACAAACGGTTCAGGGCAACAATGGCCCAGAATTCCAACAATGTGAAACATACAATGGCAAGCTTAAACAGGTTTTTCCATTATCAGTGCGTGGGAAAGCGAGAGATATAAAAAAGGCAATAGTGTTATGGTGTATGAGCGTGTATGAAATACACGTGCATTACATAAAATTTCATCCATTTATGGGTCAAAATACCCTATAAATGAGTGTATATCTTCGCAGAAATGTCAAACCTGTGAGTATTTAGAATTTTTACTCGATAGACGGGCCTAAGGCCCACTACCTCTAAAGAGGGAGAGAGTTTCTTAAGACAAATGCTCAAATCTTTTAACTGGGATAAACGTAAACTGTCCCAGACAAGTAGGCCAAAGAGGTAGGCTTTCCTTGCCCATAAATTTCACCCTTTAAGAGATTTTCAACTTTTGGGAGAGCTTATCTTAGAATATTCACTTTGCAGTGAGTAATTTATATTTATGAATATTATGAGGAGTACATTACATCTTAATTTACTAGACCATAAGAGTGTGATGATAAATGGGAGTAGGAATTATTTTATTTTTCGTTCCTTTTTCTAAACAGAAATTTATATGGATAAAAGGGTAGGATGAGATTACAGTAACTCATAACTGGTAATCATGCTTTTTTAACCTCCCCTAATTAATTAGTTTTTTGCCATGTATGGGATTATATCCGTTTTCGTGTGCCAAGCATCTTCTTTTTCCTCACCGTTATCCCTACATTAAGGGGTCAGTTGCCTAATGCGACTCTCCAATGCCTTCTATCAGAGGAATCCTCTACCACCAGACCTCTTCTCTCTATACCATCATTCACCTTATCTCGCCATCTAATCATTCCACTATATTCTTCTTTCCCACTGTTATCCCTACATTAAGGGATCAGTAGCCTGATGCGCCCTTTCCAATACCTTTGATCAAAGGCATCCTCTTCCACCAAACCTCTTCTCTCCATATCATCCTTAACCTCATCTCACCATCTAATTATTTCACTGTACTCTTCTTCTTTCCCACCGTTATCCCTACATTAAGGGGTCAGTTGCCTGATGCACCCTCTCCAATGCCTTCAATCAAAGGCATCCTCTTCTACCAAACCTCTTCTCTCCATATCATCCTTCACCTTATCTCACCGTCTGGTCATCTCACTATACTCTTCTTTCCCACCGTTATCCCTGCATTAAGGGATCGATTGCCTGATGCGCCCTCTTCAATGCCTTCGATCAAAGGCATCCTCTTCCATCAAACCTCTTCTCTCCATATCATCCTTAACCTCATCTCGCCATCTAATTATTTTACTGTACTCTTCTTCTTTCCCACTGTTATCCCTACATTAAGGGGTCAGTTACCTGATGCACCCTCTCCAATGCCTTCAATCAAAGACATCCTCTTCTACCAAACCTCTTCTCTCCATATCATCCTTCACCTTATCTCACCGTCTGATCATCTCACTATACTCTTCTTTCCCACCGTTATCCCTGCATTAAGGGATCGATTGCCTGATGCGGCCTCTTCAATGCCTTCGATCAAAGGCATCCTCTTCCATCAAACCTCTTCTCTCCATATCATCCTTCACCTTATCTCACCGTCTGATCATCTCACTATACTCTTCTTTCCCACCGTTATCCCTGCATTAAGGGATCGATTGCCTGATGCGGCCTCTTCAATGCAGGCATCCTCTTCCATCAAACCTCTTCTCTCCATATCATCCTTCACCTTATCTCACCGTCTGATCATCTCACTATACTCTTCTTTCCCACCGTTATCCCTGCATTAAGGGATCGATTGCCTGATGCGGCCTCTTCAATGCCTTCAATCAAAGGCATCCTCTTCCATCAAACCTCTTCTCTCCATATCATCCTTCACCTTATCCTGCCATCTAATTCTCTGCCTCCCTCCTAATCTCCTTCCCCTTACTGGGTCCTCCCAAGACCTCCTAACTCCCTCCCCACCATCCACGTGACCACACCA
>NC_090743.1:36509566-36512066 GCF_036898095.1 Palaemon carinicauda
ATAAGAACAGTAACAACATTAAATTAGATCTTGCATATATAAAGAGTTTATCCATTCTATCAGAAGTATTTAGTATATGTGAATATATTTTAATGTTTTTTTACCTTTTTATTGTTAGTCATGCTAAATTATTTTGATTGTTATTTTAATTTTCTTCATATATTTGTTGTATTTAAATGTATTTTATTTATTTTTTATTTTATTTTTTTTGTTTTTGTTTTTAGTGAAGCTGAATCTTTAGAATAATATTTTAATTCCTGTTCATATATTTATGCATCATACTAGATAAATATTTTGAGGATTTTGAATTCTATCCGAGATTATTATATTCAAAATTATGTCAATATTTTTTATGTTGTTTTATTGTTAGTTATGCTGATTTATTATAATTATACTGTTCATATAATATTGCATCATACTAGATTTTTGTTCATCTAATATTGCATCATACTAGATTTTTGTTCATCTAATATTGCATCATACTAGATTTTTGTTCATATAATATTGCATCATACTAGATTTTTGTTCATATAATATTGCATCATACTAGATTTTTGTTCATATAATATTGCATCATACTAGATTTTTTTTCATATAATATTGTATCATACTAGATAAATATTTTGGGGGTTTTTAAATCCTAACTGAGGTATTTATTATATATAAATGCATCTTAATAATTTATTTTTATTATTTTTATTGTCTTAAGTCATGCTATATCAATAGAAGTATATTATGTTAATCTCGGTAATCATACTTTCGATATTTTCAAAAGTACCAGTTAATTGTAACAGCGAAATTGTAGAAAAGAGTTTTATTAGCAAATTGGCAACTCGTGATGACGAAATGCTCTCAAAATATATGTTATCTTTTAATATACTTTCTAAAAATGAATACATACATCGTTTCAACAGTAAATCATATTGTGAAATGTACGTTCTTTATATTGAAAGTAATTTATGGAATTATTTTATTTTCTATATTATTTAGAATATTTCGCACGTCTTCTGGAAAAAAAAGTAATTACGTAGTTCATGGTAATCTGTGTCGATGACTTTCAGATTATAAATTTCCCTTCCTCACTCTGTACTTTTTGATGAGGTAATTAATAGAAAGAAAATTGTGGTATGATTATATAATGCTAGTGTGCGCGACCCGTCAAAAATGAAGGCTCTATATTCTAATACATATGCACGCACATGCCCCCCCCCCCCCCCCCCTCACAAGTTTATGACTGCTCGTTGGACGGGGAGAGCTGGGGGTGACTTGAAATATATACGAGTATATATATATATATATATATATATATATATATATATATATATATATATATTTATATACTGTATATATATATATATATATATATATATATATATATATATATATATATATATATGTACATATATATATACATATGTATATATATATATATACATATACATATATATATACATATGTATATATATATATATACATATATATATATATATATATATATATATATAGATATATATATATATATATATATATATATAGCGCCAGATACTTGCTCTATATCATATAGGGGAGATTATTCCCCTAAAAAATTCATGTGAAACTTGGACATATTTCTTCACAGATTTCGCCAAACTTGAAATGTTAATGTATAAATACCAATATATGCTTTAATAACGTTAAATCATATACTATTCATTCATCATCATCATCATCATCATCTCCTACGCCTATTGACGCAAAGGGCCTCAAATTATATACTATATATACTTATAACTATGTTGGCGCTATCTTTTTAAGTACCACTAAGTCCCCAAACCCTCCCCCCTTCCCAAAACAATATATATTTTCTGCGCAAATAAACTTCAGGGCTAATTGATTTACTATATGGCACCACTGTCAAAGCATATCTTAATTAGTATTTTGCAAAGGGTCCCATTTGATATTTGCATGGAAATGAGTCTTCGACCCCTTGCCAAACTGGGGCAGATTGACAATCCCAAAACACAGATTTTTTTCTTTTTTTCCGCAATGGCTGCAACCTGTCTTTCTATATACATATTCTTCCTCTATAATGGACAAACATCCAGTCTTAGTCTTAGTTTTAGTCTTCTGGAAGCTTTTTAAACGTTATAGAAGCTGTCTGAGCAAAGATCTGGCAGCAATTTTAGTCTTCTGGAAGCTTTTTAAACGTTATAGGTGCTGTATGAGCAAAGATTTAGCTGCAGTTTTTAGTCTTCTAGAAGCATTTTAAACATTATAGATGCTGTCTACGAAAAGGCCTGGCAGCAATTTGTCTTTTGGAAGCTTTTTAATCTTTATAGATGCTGTCTGAGCAAGGATCTGGCGCAGTTTTAGTCCTCTGGAAGCTTTTTTAAACGTTATAGATGCTATCTGAGGAAAGATCTGGCAGAAATTTTAGTCTTTTAGGATCTCATTAAATGTTATAGATGTTGTCTGAGCAAAAATTTGGCAGCAATTCCAGTCTTCTGGAAGCTTTTTAAAC
>NC_090743.1:36524566-36527968 GCF_036898095.1 Palaemon carinicauda
GGCCTTCTCCATCATGAGGCTCAATACTACACAGTATTCTAGAAGTTTTATTCCAGCTGTTACCAAGTTGTGGAATGATCTTCCTAATTAAATCGGGTAGTTGAATCGGTAAAACTTCATAAGTTCAAACTTGCTGTAAATGTTTTTATGTGGAACAGGCGACATAAGCCTTTTTATAGTTTATATATGAAAGATCTGTTTTAATGTTGTTACTGTTTTAAGAATGTTTTAATTGTTCATTACTTCTAATATTGTTTATTTATTTCCTTATTTCCTTTCCTCACTTTAGCTATCTTTCTTTGTTGGAGCCCTGGGGGTTTATAGCATCTTGCTTTTCCAACTAGTTTTGTATAGCTTAGCTAGTAATAATAATAATAATAATAATAATAATAATAATAATAATAATAATAATAATAATAATAATAATAATGATATTGAGGCTAAGGGCTTCTGTTAGATTTCGACAGTCGTTTCTACCTTGAACTTTTAGATTAATACTTCTCCATTCATTATCTACCTCTTTACTTGGCTAGTAATAATAACAATAATAATAATAATAATAATAATAATAATAATAATAATAATCACGCTTCATAATCTTAGGCTATGAAGGCCTGGAACTTCCAACTCTTCTGGGACCTTTTTTAACTGCAGTTAAATGTTTTATTTTTATTTCAGTTAAGTAAATTGGTGATCCGTCTTTATATTCGTTAGCAGATTGAAAACGTTATAATTAGTTATTTAAATAGGCTATGTGCATTCTATGATACAACCAAAAGCTAATATAATTTTTAGACCCATCTAATTCCGGATAAATATTTATCAGAAGGTTGTAATAAGATTCGAGTTTTTTTTTTCATGTATCTATTCTTGCCCCGAAAAGTGATGTAAATATAATAAAAAAGACATATCTACTACTCTCTCTCTCTCTCCTCTCTCTCTCTCCTCCTCTCTCTCTCTCTCTCTCTCTCTCTCTCTCTCTCTCTCTCTCTAACACAAACATATTGATCAGGATGGACATTTGATATAGAAGCATATATGGTAATGAAAAGTATAATACCTTATCTTTTATATTTATATATTTATTCATTTATGTACTTATTTATGTATGGGACTGAAGGTCCAGTCGGTAATGCTTATAAAGAAATAGTTGTATCTAAGATATTTTCAATTATATTTACCGAAATTAATCCACTTTATTTTCAAAAGTCTTTACAAATTAATATTTCAAAATAAAATTTTTCATTTCATCCACTGAAGATTTAGTTTCGACTAAGAAAAAATTGGTTTTGAAAGCGTAATTCGAATGAAATGTATAATTATAGTGAATTTATGATTATGAATGAATGATTGAATAATTATCGTGAATTATTATAATTAATTATATTCCTCTCTGCGTTCTTTTGATATGATAGGTTCATTGATTCTGTTAAAGGAGAGAAGAGAAAATAAATGATTATTTATGTTTTTTGCATCATTGCGATTATTCATCATTTTTCATTCATTGATTTCTCTTGTTTTGGGTGTAAAGATCACTTAACTGGGTAGCTTCTCACCTTTAGGACTTGAAATCACTCACAATCACACTCCCACACTCTAACAAGCCCGCACCCCCACTCACCCACCCACCAAACCACGTGCGCGCACACACACACACACATATATATATGTATATATATATATGTATATATATATATATATATATAATATGTGTGTGTGTGTGTGTGTGTGTATGTGTGTGTATTAATATGTAGGAATATTATTATTATTATTGTTATTATTAATATTATTATTATCATTATTATTATTATTATTATTATTACTTGCTAAGTTACAACCCTAGTTGGAAAAGCAGGATACTATAAAGCCCAGGGGCTCCAATAGGGAAAATAGCCCAGTGAGGAATGGAAAGAAGGAAAATAAGATTTTAAGAAGAGTGACAAATATTAAAACAGATATCTCCTATATAAAACTATGAAAACTAAAACAAGGGGAAGAGAAACAAGACAGAATAGAGTGCCCAAGTGCACCCTCAAGCAAGAGAACTCTAACCCAGGACAGTGGAATACCATGGTACAGATGCTATGGCACTACGCAAGACTAGAGAACAATAGTTTGATCTTGGAGTGTCCTCCCAGAAGAGCTGCTGACCATAGCTAGAGAGTCCTCTTCTACTTTTAACAAGAGGAAAGTAGCCACTGAATAATTACAGTACAGTAGGTAACCCCTTGGGCTGAAGAAGAATTGTTCGGTAATCTCAGTGTTGTCAGGTGTACGAGGACCGAGGAGAATATGTAAAGAATAGGCCAGACTATTCGCTGTGCGTGTAGGCAATGGGAAAATAAAAACCGTAACCAGAGAGAAGGAGCCAATGTAGTACTGTCTTGCCAGGTCAAAAGATTCCATACCTCTTTAGCGGTAGTATCTCAACGGGTGGCTGGTGCCCTGGCCAACCTACTACCTACCTATATATATATATATATATATATAATATATAATATATATATATATATATATACACACACAGATATGTATATATACAGCATATTATATATATATATATAATATCTATATATATAACTGTATATATATATATATTATATCTTATATATTATAATATATATACTTATATGTGTGTGTATTAATGTATATATATATATATCCATAAATATGTGTGTATTAATGTATGTATATATATATATATATATGAATATATATGTATTATGTTTATACAATATTTATTTAAGCATAATTACACATACATTCCTAAAGAGTACCGCAAACAGTATCCACAACAATTCCGACGTTTCCTTCACTAGATATGTCTCCAAGAGAACAACTTTTTATTTCATCTATTAGCTGATGACAAATGAGCTCGAAGATAAATCCTTTGTGTAATTATTATAAATGGCGTAAGTAATTACCGCACAACACCGATTACGCTCTCTCTCTCTCTCTCTCTCCTCTCTCTCTCTCTCTCTCTCTCTCTCTCTCTCTCTCCTCTCTCTCTCCCCCCCCCATTCGTCACTGGCAGTGGTCGTTTGATGGTTTTGAATAATTTATACACTATGGTTACACACTTGAAAATTTGTTGTATAAACGGTAAAAATCCTGGAATAATGTTGCCAGGCATTCGCCGTTTTAAAAACGGATATATTGACGTAAATGAGTGATATTACGGTCACCAAACTATAAAAGATAATACAAAGTTGAGGTAAAAATTACGGTCGGCTGTATTTTACTGAAACACGGTTGAGATCAGTATATTTTTTTACGGAGAATTTCCGATCATAATTACGTTTTTTTTTCACTGCGCACATGTTCTCTGTTTTGTTTCTTACTTTCTTGTAATAATAAGTTTCTTTTAATCATTTGAAGGCCAATGGGAAAGGCAATCCAGTT
>NC_090743.1:36528468-36530968 GCF_036898095.1 Palaemon carinicauda
AAAATATAGGGACAGTGCGCCAGAGTGCACCCTCAAGCAAGAGGACTCTAGCCCAAGACAGTGGAAGACTATGGTACAGAGGATAAGACGCTATCAAAGACTAGAAAATCAATGGTGTGAGTGTTGAGTGTCTTCTCCTAGAAGAGCTGCTTACCATAGCTAAAGGTCGGAATGATAACAATGTATGAAGATAAAAAAAAAATATCTTTGCTGTTTCAACAGAAAAAATAAAAACCTCTATTCAGTATCATACTAGAATTTCTCAGTTGTTATTTCAAGTTAGCTAAAGTTTTTCTTTACCACTAAAGTCTTCGTGTAGATGTCATGAAACCATGAAACTCTATACTGACTTTACACTGACAATCTTGCATTTCAAAACATGTAAACAAAAATTCCTTTCAACAAACATCATCAAAAACATTGAATTTTTCATAATATACATTTTCCAGCAAAGCTTTATAGAAAATCATTCATTCAGCTTGAAATACGCCGTAGAGAACAACACTATAAAAATATTAATTCACAGAATATGTTTCGGTCATCTGTTTTCGTTATTCATCAGAAAAAATATTGGAAAACGGAAATTCATTGAATACTTTTATGCAGTAAGAGTCGTATGAACACATTGAAGCACACCCACAGGAATAGACGAGACTGGGATGTGAATGGAAATGAAAACGCTATAATTCTCTCTCTCTCTCTCTCTCTCTCTCTCTCTCTCTCTCTCTCTCACATCTGAGAGAATAGAATATGTTTGTATGAGCCATAAATTCTAAAAGATTTCTCTCTCTCTCTCTCTCTCTCCTCTCTCTCTCTCTCTCTCTCTCATCTGAATAGAATAGGTTTGTATGAGCCATAAATTCGAAAAGATTAATATCTCTCTCTCTCTCTCTCTCTCTCTCTCTCTCTCTCTCTCTCTCTCTCTGAATTAATACATGAAAGAGAATATCAGGTTTTCCATGAGCCATAAAATCGAGAAAATTCATTCACTTGGCTAAAACATTTTTCATTTTTTTCATATTCCATTTTTTCAATGCAGTATTTTTTTTCGCATAAATTCCTCGTTCATGCTGATATTACTTTCTTATTTCAATGTCCCATTTAATTCAACTTTTCAATTATTTTCAAATCTATTGTTCGGGGTATTCACAGATGAAATTGTAACTGTGAGGTAATATTCCGTAGAGTTTAACAAATAACTAATAATAAAGACACTTGCATTTTATTATTATTATTATTATTATTATTATTATTATTATTATTATTATTATTATATTATACATATATATATAAATATATATATGCATATATATATATATATATATATGTTTACACACACACACACATATAATATATAAATATATAATATATATTAGTATATAAATATATATATATTATATATAATACATATACATATATTTGTGTGTAATCACATAAATATAATTATTTGAGTTTATATATATATATGTGTATATATATATGTATATAATATATATATACTATTATTATTATTATTATTATTATTATTATTATTACTTGCTAAGCTACAACCCTAGTTGGAAAGGCAGGATGCTATAAGCCCAGTGGCTCCAACAGGAAAAATAGCCCAGTGAGGAAAAGAAATAAGAATGCATAAAATATTTTAAGAACAGTAACAATATTAAAACAAATATTTCCTATATAAACTATAAAAACTGAACAAACAAGAGAAAGAGAAATAAGACAGAATAGTTTGACTGAATGTACCCTCAAGCAAGAGAACTCTAACCCAAGACACACGAAGACTATAGTAGAGGTTATAGCACTACCCACGACTAGAGAACAATGGTTTGATTTTGGGAGTGTCCTTCTCCTAGAAGACCTGATGGTCTAAAACGTCTCTTTTCGAGAATTGAATATCATCAGGCTTCCATTAGCAATAAAATTATATGATTACCTCATAATATTTACATGCAATTAACAGGTATTGAAATAAGGCAGATATTGCTTCACTGTTACCAAGCAATTACGAAAGAGAAACATGTGTATTTGGAGTTCCAGAACAAATTCTATTAAACAAAGTTATACGAAAATAGAAAATTTCGTTTGTTTTGCAGCAGGATTATTGGTTTTGGAAAAAGTAGTTGTACATTGCAATTTGGCTTCTGCTTGTATTATGAAATAGCAGTTTGCAGATTATTTTATCATATTGCAAACATATGTCATGATAACAATTTGGATATACTGTACGATTGAAATCATTCGATCTAACTAGATGATTGCGTCATGGATTTCATGATTAAAAGCTAAGCAAAATATGATCTTTTTATCCTCAGTACAGATAAGAAATATCAATAACAGGTATCTTAACTTAATTTAAAAAACATATTTATTATTATTATTATTATTATTATTATTATTATTATTATTATTGTCATCAATTCCTAAGGTACACCCCTAGTTGGAAAAGCAGGATTCTATAAGCCTAAGGGCTCCAACTGGGAAATTTCCCAGAAAAGAA
>NC_090743.1:36535968-36545968 GCF_036898095.1 Palaemon carinicauda
CTCATATAGTTTATTTAATTCCTTTCCACTCTGGACTATTTCACCCTCTTGGCGATTTTGAGCTTATAGCGTACTGTTTTTTCCTACGAGGATTGTAGCTTAGCTAGTAAAAATAATAATACATACACATACATACACACACACAATATATATACTATATAGTATATATATTATAATATTATATATATAATATATATATACATATATACATATATATAACATAATATATTATAATATATATATATATATATATGTACATATATATATATATTATATATATATGTATATATATATATATATTATATATCAGGTCATGCTCAGCAGATTACCAAGCGTATAACTACTAGGTCTCCCCCCGTCCTTGGGTAGGGGAGAGAGAGAGTCTTCATATCCTGTGAGTGGGTTTGTAGTTATAGAGGGTGGGTTTAATCTGTGCGTGAGCATTACTATCTAAATATTTAGCCGTCATGTTTGACGGGTCGCGTACACTAGTAATAATAATTAATCAAGATGTTATAACTTTCTACAAAACTCCACCGACAAAGATCAACCCCTCCACTTTTCTTCATTGGAAGCAATTGCAGCCATAACTTCCAAGGGTCTTATAAGGATCTTTTGGAAGTCTAGGATTTCCTTCACGGAGGTTGGGTGATCAGAGCTCAGCTCTGGATTCGATTTGCAATTGCTTTGGGAGACGTTTCCGGCAAAGCAATATTGATGGTTGAAGTCACAGGAAACTGCAATTCTGAACTGAAGTTGCATGGATGTTGTTTTCTTTTGTTTTCGTTTTAAAGTAGGGATATTGTATATATATATATATATATATATATATATATAGGTGAAACTCCAAAAAGATCTATTTCAATGTTGTTACTGTTCTTAAAATATTTTTTTCTTAATTGTTCGTTACTGTACACATAGTTTATTTAGTTCGTTATGTCCTATCCTCACTAGGCTATTTGACAAAAAGAAAAAATATCATCGGGTCAAAATACCAAATAGAAAAAGATGTCAAGGTGGTAAAAAACAATATATATGGAACAAATGCTATTTATTCTTTAATACTAGTCTTAAAAATATTATCAAAGGTCCCTTAAAAGAATATACAAAGAAGCATATGGCTAAAACGCAACAACTTTCCAATATCTGTTCTATGATACATTTTGTTTTCGATTTCAACAAATTATATCTTTCCCAAACGAAATTTCAGCTTTCCTTTCTGGAAATCAGTAGTAAATCCTCGTGGGCCACTGGTTCTTTAATTTGGTGACAAACGGTTGACAGGTAACTAACGAAATAGAAATACATTTTGCCTTTTTCCAGAAAACCCAATGACAATTGCCTCGACAGACAGACAGAAAGACATACACACATCAGGCATGGAGAGAGAGAGAGAGAGAGAGAGAGAGAGAGAGAGAGAGAGAGTGTGTGTGTGTGTGTAAGATGCTTTTCATGAAACTGGGTATGACGCTTTGCCACTTACACCGAGTTGCTAAAGTTTGCTGCCAGGTCAGTAATACTATACCTACCGTAGTAATTCAGATGTATACAACATTAGTGGTATTATTACTTCGGTGGTATAAGGAAGTGTCATATATTATATATATATAGAGAGAGAGAGAGAGAGAGAGAGAGAGAGAGAGAGAGAGTATATACATATATATATATATATATATATACTGTATATATATAAATCTATGCATATTATTAATAATAATAATAATAATATAGGAATAATAATATATATAAATGATAACTATTATTATTATTATTATCATTATTATTATTGTTATTATTATTGTTGTTGTTATTATTATTATTAAAGCTTTACTAATCCATTATTAGAATGTCGAAAAAGATATATATTTTCAAAGTGGTGTTTTTACTTCGTCAAATATGGAAGTTTCAAATATATATATATATATATATAATATATACATATATATATTATATATATATATACAAATAAATTCCTTAATAAATAATGAGGAAAGAGTTCTAGTTCGCCTCAGGTCAAGAGAAGTAACCTTCCTTTAGGGGTGAGCAAGAAGTTCGTGGAATATTCAGACCCTAAATCTAACACACATCGAAACAAAATTGTAAAAGAAAAACAGAATAAATAAATAAATAAAATTAATAGAGGTTAAGTTACTTTTATAAGTAAGGTTCAGATCTATAAGTGGAAGAGATACCGATATTTTATCCTGTTTGAATTGATACTTAATATGGCCAATTGATTCTTGAAGACGATTCATATTACTTTGCAAGTAATAAACTTGTCCCATGTCAACGGATAATGAGACAACGGAACATGTTTTTTTTTCACTTTATTACAAAAAAGTTTGTGATCCATTTCACATTATTTCCTTATTTCCTTTCCTCACTGGGCTATTTTTTCCCTGTTGGAGCCCTTAGGCTTATAGCATCTTGCTTTTCCAACTATGGGTTATAGCTTGGCTAGTCTGCTTGGGATTTCATATAAATTTTACAAGAGTATGATATATCAGGGGACAGGCTGCTCAGTCTTCACTACTAATGAAATCAAGGCATGATCAGATGTCCCGACTGGAGAACCAACCTTACTAGTTATAACTCCAGGGGAGTCAGTGTATACGAGGGTCCAAGCAATTACCAGACCTGTGAGTAGCTTCATTTATGATTTGCTCATAGACCTGATTCATGAGGCAAAGTCTAAAGCTCTTAAGCCATGGCGATCGGTAGGAGAGATAGAACTTAGCCACTCCCTATGGTGAGTCATAAAAATCACCAACAAAGACAAAAGAAGCCTCTCTATCATCTTCTTGTATATTAGCCATAATGGTAAGAAGACAATCGAAGATAGAATCATCCATGCCTGGATTCCGGTAAATAGAACACAAATAAAAGTTGTTATGCCTGCCACAAACTTTTATTACCTGAATCTCATGACATCCACATTGATAGCAGGACTTATGAGAAGCAGGGTACTCGGTCCCTAATATACACCACCATTCCCCTGGCCCTAGGGATGGCATCACGTTTCAACATTATTGGCTTCTTAAAACCACTTATAAGGAGCTCAGAGGAGTGCCTCATATTAGAAACCAAAGTTTCTGAGCACAAAAGAATACCATACTGTCTGGACGCAACTGTATAGGTCTTGGATATTTGCATGAAGACCACGAATATTACAATACAGAAGACGACATTGACGAAATCTAGGACGTACTGGGCCCGGATTTCGCTCAATGTCTCCAGACAGCATAAGATTTATAGAAATAAGAAAGAGACATCATACTTAAAAACTAGACTAACAAAAGTTATAACAATTATAACATGTGGACCTATTTAACCTCTCTATGTTTGGTTTTTAGTGTTCACTCACCAGTATGGCATACGTATTACTACACTCCGCAAAATTATCACAAAACTTTACTTATACATTAAGCACCAGCTTAAGAACACATTGTTATCATTAAGTTTTATTTAGAACACGCCAAAAGAAGAAAATGAGGTCTGCTCAAACAACAACAACAACAACAAAACAAATTCCTAACCATCAACTCTAGGAATGTCACGTATGCAAGGAAAAGGAGGTACACTCTGATTGACACTTGAAAACTACCTCTTCCGACAACCACATGTATGTGTGCCCGATGGTGTTCAGACACAGCGCCAATAATAAATGCTTTGTATCACTACTGTGTTAGATTTAACCATCTTTACTCGGTACGGACCCAAATACGTTGGCTCTAATTTTTGTTTCCTAGGTTTGTGATCGCTTCAAATACACAACGATCGCCCACAAATACTTTTACCGGTGCCGGTTTTTGAACCGACCATCATACTTTAAGCTGGGTTTTCATTAGCTCTTTTCAAAAACCTTTCAGTGGTGTTCATTACTCTCCGTAAGAGATTCAGTGAATAATTTGGCAACTGTTGCGAATTAATCAGGTCAGGTATATGGTTAACACAGGATCCGTGTCATTACACTAAAAAGAAAGGCGTGTCCCTGAGCGTGGCATTATATGCAATGTTCAAAGCTAACTCAGTTGTAGGAAGAATGGCGTGCCAATGAAGGGGGTGTCATCAGCCATCAAGTAACGTAATAATTCGCACCACTTCCCTATTATGCAATTCCACTAAGCCATTACCTGAAATGCCTATATGCGGTCACTGAAAAGTGTTGAATTTTCATCAAGTCCGTGACCGATTTTACCACCTTATTTAGAAACTCAAGACCATTATCAGTTTATCAAAATTTTTCGGGCAACCAAACCTAGTAATGAAAGAGCACAACGCCTGGACTAATGTATTTGCAGATTTATCCAACATTGCGTAAGTATGAGTGTAATGAGTAAATGCATCCACAAATACACATATATACTTATGTTGTGTTATACCAGTAGGAAATGGTCCTACCACATCGATAGGCACCATATAAAATTTAATAGGAATCACAGGCCACTTTCTGGCTTCCGGTACAGTGTTTTTATGTTCTTTGAAACAGTTACAGGCATGACAACATTTTATCATAATTTTCTATAGATTTTTTCATTCCTAACCAAAAGAGGGATTCGCGTGCTCTCCTTAACGTTCCACCAATCCCTAAATGTCTTGCATACTGACTTGCATGTACAATGTGGATGGCTCGATTAATTAAAGAGGGAGGAAGAACTACCCGTGCACAAAGTTCCCCTCCCCTCTTCTCGCAAGCACAATACAAGATATTCTCTATAAAAAAACATTCTCACAAGGCACATTCAGAAATGATGGATAACTCCTCCGATTCCCGTTTAATCACTGCTCGCACTCTCTCCATCCAATTCCTCTTTTTTCTGTCCCTTTAGGACTTCCTTTATGTCCCAGCCTCCCAAGTCAATCACACCTGCATCATCAGGGCACTTATTCTGAGCACCCCTGGCCATGTCCTCGGCCACTCATAGGTATTCACGTTCTCTCTCTCTCTCTCTCTCTCTCTCTCTCTCTCTCTCTCTCTCCTCTCTCTCTCGCAGATCTCATTTTCTGATTGCTTCTCGCGTGAATTCACATTGCGTTCTCTATTTTGATGATAGCCTTCAATATTTTGATTTCGTTCTTCGTTCCTCATATTACTGTACCTCTAGAGAGGGCTTCAGCTACCTTGTTAGCTTTACTTCTATGTGGTGAAACCAATTTATGTTAAACTATAGCAATCTTTCAATCCATCTCGCTTGTTTAGATATCAAGTCACCTTTGTAAAATAAAATCACGTAAGGGGCGATGATCACTTTGCAACTCAATCGGCTGACCTAATAAAAAGAACTCATGCCTCTCTAGAACCCAAAGAATAGCCAAAGCCTCTCGATCGAATGTACTGTAATTCCTTTCTGCCCCTTTTAATGCCCTGGAAGCAAAAAAAAATGGGTTCGCTTTCTACCTCTATCATCTCGTTGAAAAATTATGCCACCAATAGCTACACTACTCGCATCTGTTATCACTAAAAACGGCGATCAAATCTAGGATATGCAAGTAAGTCATTGCTAGTTAAGGCAGCTTTCAAATGATTAAAGGCCCTTTCTTCTTCCACTCCCCACTATTTATTACTTTTTTGTTTCTTTAATGCATCTAGGGGTCTCCTATCTCCCCAAAACCTCTTACGAATTTATGGTAATACCCAGCGAGTCCAAGGAAACTAGCTACTTCCTTAGGGGTACATGGCCTGGGGAAATCTCTGATGGCTACTACTTTAATGGGGCATGGTTGGATACCTTCAAACTACTTAAAAATGTATGCATTCTGTACCGCACATGTATCGCACACGCTCGTACACTGTAACGGTATTTCTGTATATATATATATATATATATATATACATATATATATTATACATATATATATATATATATATATATAGAGCTCTCCCCTCGCACTGACAACTTGTTTTAAGCCTGTATTTTCCGGAATCATTGTGTTTAAATTTTTGTGCTGTTCTTGTTTGAAACAGCTTGTATACAAACTCATGATTCGTTGAAATAAAGTTAGCTGCATTTACCCTGCCTCTCAGTTATCACCTAACTGGCGCCTCCGCACAGTACTCATATTCCGTAAATCATTAATTAAACTGTATCAAACATGTATCACACACGCTCCTACACCAAAAACGGTATTTTTTTTTTTCCCGTTATCACTGATATCCTGCTTATGCCTGTATGTACCTCTATCGATCTGTTTGAAATTTTTATCATCCTCTTTCACTGAAACTGTTGTTATAAAAGCTCGCTGTCTGTCGAAATAAAGTTAGTTGCATCTACGCTGTCTCTCATTTACCACCTAACTGACGATACCCACAAAACTGACCTCGAAAAAATAATACCAAAACCACAATCAAATAAATAAATGGATCCAGGTACTTGTAAATTCAACCCCATTTATCTCTCGACTTTGAGTTACATTTACTGTTCTGTGTATCCAAAGACCCACCACCATTATTTAGTGACAAAACGGCCATTCGAAAACCGTTACAACTACCATTCTGTACAGCCGCGCGGGCATCCCTCCACGAAGCTGTACAGTATAACACAATCATTCCGTTCTCTACAGATATAACGCTTACAGAATTACAAGATCAGTGACATTTGCTATTTACGGAGATTCTTTTTGTGATTTACGGAGATTCTTTTTATAGAGATAATTTATTATCTTTCTATGCGATTTTCAGAAGGGGAATTTATCTAAAGTAAGGGAAAATGATACTCATTACCTTGAAAAGTTTAAAGGCCACTCATGAATGGCAGATATAAGGGATGGTGACAATACCCTAGAGACTGACCTAATATACATATGATCAAGACCCCAAGCCCCTTTCCACTCAACCTAAGACCAGGGAGAGCCAGATAATGGCTGCTGACGGCTTAAAAGATAACCCATAGGCTCCCCAAAATCCTTAGCTCACAAGGATAGTGAAGTTCACATTCTACAAGAAACTATCGAGCTTGAGTGGGACTCGAATCCCAGTCCAGCTGATTGTCAGGCAGGGGACGTTTCCAATAGGCTAGCACAGACATGTAAGACGCATGAAATCCTGGAATACGTAGCTCGAGTGAAAACGCACCCTGTTACACCCTTACTATGGGTCGAGTAATCAAACAGACGGTGCAGGAAAAGATGGTAGAGGTGGTGGGGCGGGGGCTACACACCTCCTCAGAGTGAAGTGTGTCAGGAATTCCTGCGTCCAACTGTACGTTCATTTTGCATAAAACAACGTTACTGAAGATTTCAGGATATAATTATTTTTAGTAATGAATGATATTCAATATTCCAAAACTTGATTTTAAGCATCACTGTGACATCAAAGATCCAATTAAGAGGGCACTCAGCATACCAGTAAGTTGGTATTACACAAAATAATGGCAGTAAAGGCATTTCTTATATATATATATATATATATATATACACATATACATATATATACATATATATACTGTACATACATATATATACACACATATACATATATATACACACACACACATATATATATATACACACATATATCTATACATACATACATACACACACATAATATATATATATATATATATATAGCATCCTCATCATCATCTCCTTCTACGCCTATTGACACAAAGGGCCTCATATATATTAGTAGGGTAGAAGGACACTCCAAAATCAAACCAATGTTCTCTAGTCTTGGGTAGTGCCATAGCCTCAGTACCATGGTCTTCCACACTCTTGGGTTAGAGTTCTCGTGCTTGAGGGTACACTCGGCACACTATTCTATGTTATTTTCTCTTCCTCTTGTTTTGTTAAGTTTTTATAGTTTACATAGAAGATATTAAATTTAAGTTACTCTTCTTGAAATATTTTAATTTTCCTTAAGTTGCCTTTCCTCACTGGGCTATTTTCCCTGTTGGAGCCCCTAGGCTTATAGGATCCTGCTTTTCCAATTAAGGTTGTAGCCTAGCAAGTAATAATATATATATATATATATATATATGTGGTGTGTGTGTGAACATTATTATTATTATTATTATTACTACTACTACTACTACAACTAGATAAGCTACAATCCTAGATGGAAAAGGATGTTGTTAGGCCAAGGGCTCCAACAGGGAAAAATAGCCCAGTGAGGAAAGGAAATAAGGATATAAATAAACTACATGAGAGGTAATGAACAATTAAAATAAAATATTTTAAAAACAGAAATGGAACTCGTCCTTTACAACGTTGTTGATTATATAAATCTCAAATACATGGAATTTCACAGGTGCCTAAATATTTACTAAAATAACCTTAAATCCTGAAACCATTATTAAAGATAGATATTTATAATAATGATGTCAATTTTTTGGCATCTATAAACCAATCAAGTAGATATATGCAATGATTGATTTATCTTTAGGGTTGTGGTGGCCTATTTGTTAACGTCCCTGACTGGTGATCGCCATAATGGGGTTCGAGTCCCGTTCAAACTTGTTAGTTCCTTTAGTGTCTAGAACCTCACCATCCTTACGAGCTGAGGTTAGGGGGTTGGAGAGCTTATGGGTCTACCTGCTAAGTCATCAGAAGCTATTGACAGCCCCTCCTGGTCCTAGCTTGGATAGAAAGGGGGCTTGGGCGCTAATCGTATGTATATACTGTAGTCATAAGCGCCCTTTAAACCTTTAAAACCTTTAACACCAATCACTGCCACGCAACTATTCTATACAACTATTTCATTATCATATCGTCATGACACTTATTCGTTAGCATCAGTACACAGTCATTCTATGGGGTCCCCAGGTAACCATCTAATACACAACATCAATCATTGTCAACACTCATACGAGATACATAAACATCTGAAACTACCATTCACTATCTGACACCAGTTTCTTGACAATTATTTAGTAAACTGCCTTTATAACTTCACCCTTTATACAATATATAGGATCTCTCTCTCTCTCTCTCTCTCTCTCTCTCTCTCTCTCTCTCTCCAATAAAATTGCAAAGGGTTAATCCAGCACAAGATAACGTACCAACATCTCTCTCTCTCTCTCTCTCTCTCTCTCTCTCTCTCTCACCAATGAAATAGCAAAGGGTTAACGTACAGTAAGATGACGTGCCTCCAGCCCCATGAATCTCTTGCTACAAAAATAACAACTACACTACCTAGCGTAATCTTCAACTAAAAATCACCATGGTATTTCTAATAGAAACTCATTTTATAAAAATCTCGCATAGAAAAGAAAAAAAAAAAGATGAAACAGTGTGCGGAGCTTCGCCAGGAACAAAGGGAATCTGATACGAGGCTTAAACCGCCACCCCTTTTTGTTCTCTTTTATAAAGGGAGGTTTCGGAAGATGATATTAAGGCATTATCATAAAATCCTGTTTCAGGAGGGAATTTGTAAAATCTATATGACTTTTATTCTATGATAGAATTACAGTATTTTTTCAAAATATAATGATTCTTAATGCTTATCTGTCTCAATATTAAAGACATTTTTAAGTGTACTCTAAATACAATTTACTATATAAACTTGCTTTGAAATATCAGAAGTGTTTTATATCCGTAATATGTTCATGAATTACAAGAAATATGTCATGTAATACCATGTAATTCCATAAATATATATATATATATATATATATATTAATCATCATCTCCTCCTACGGTCTATTGATGCAAAGGGGCTTGTTAGATTTTCTCCATCTACCCCTCATCATGATATCCATATATGACACTCGAGTTTCATTTCTAAACGTGTCCTGCCATTTAACTCCTAATACCCTTCTGAGGGCTTTATTCTCAAATCTACTAAATCTATTGGAGATTGTTTCATTGCCATACCATGACTTATGTCCATATAGTAACACTGATCTCACTAAACTGATATATAGTCTGTTTTTTGTATGTAATTTCAGGCGATTTGAGATCTAAATTCGCATTTGCTGCCTGAGAGAGAGATGAGAGAGAGAGAGAGAGAGAGAGAGAGAGAGAATTATATATATATATATATAGTATATATATATATATTTAT
>NC_090743.1:36550968-36568468 GCF_036898095.1 Palaemon carinicauda
ACCTAAGATGCATCGCAGACCATCCAAGACTGGAAGATGCAAAATACACCGGAAGATGCATATACGAGGTGCCTCACACTGAGGGACCTGGGGGAACCCAAAAATAAAATAAGGCAATAAGGCAATATAACACAGACATACCTTCAAGAGTTTTAATTTGTGCCAAAATGGGATTGTAGATGAGGAAAGAGCAGCTGTGATGTGAGACTTTAATGCAAATATAAGTATATTTGGACAAAGAAGTGCACGGAGACCTACCCTTACTGCGCGGCGAGTTCCTGAATTTATCAAGGCTCACAACCTCTGCCATCTCTTCCTACAATATCTGTTTGGTGACTCGCGTGAAGTAAGGGGTTACAGACACTCCTCTGTCAAAGTGCACCAGAAAAAAACGGAGTTGGTTTGTGAAATAATCTCTTGGATAAACGTGTACAGAATATTTTACGAAATTTGTGGTATATATATACATATCTATGTATATATATATATATATATATATACATACATACATACGTATGTATATGTGTGTCTGTTTGTGTTCGTGTGTCTGTGTGTAAATAATAAAATACCGAAAGAAATGCCATTCAAGATCCCAAAATAACATCAGAGAAACACTTCTGTATCAGGAAAAGATAAAATGTGATAAACAGTCAAATTAAAGAAGGGGAATAATGTAAAACTGATGCAGTAAAATCACAGAAGCTCTTATCGAGCGTAAACTTATAATTTGAAAGAAGCTTAAGCGAGCATTGTTTACGTTCGTCTGTAATGCTTGGTAACGAGGCAGTCATTACCAAATGCGTTGTTTTACTTGTTTGTGTAAGAGAATTACCTCACAGTTTCTGGTACAGGAGTGTGCGTGCGTGCATGTGTCCTGTGTGTGTAAGATAGAAAACAAGAATATCTGAATAACTAAAGGTGTGTTACTTTAGATTTGAGAATAATACTGGAAGTGAATGAGTGTTAGTAGGGCAATTAAGAGATTGTTTCCTTTTCTCACTGGGCTATTTTTTCTGTTGGAGCCCTTGGGCCTATAGCATCTTGCTTTTCCAACTAGGGTTGTAGCTTAGCTAATAATAATAATAATAATAATAATAATAATGGAGTGAAAAAGGAGGAATTCAGGAAAAACTAAAGGTAAATTTTACGGTTCATTTTTCAGCGTCCGACTAACAGGTGGACCAGGGTGTTATAAGTGAAGAAAATGTGCTAGAAGAGCAAGTGGAAATAACATGCAATCTGAGAGAGTACTGCTAAAGAAATAGACTCTAATTAATAACTGCTCACCAACATATATCCAAGTTATTCCACAAGACGTAATGTTGATTAGTATACTGTGACGGTGCCGAGAGAGAGGTTATGACTCAAAGGCAGGATGCAATCAACTGAGTGGTTTATTAAAGAACACACTCCCTTATATACAAAATCTCAAACAACAAGAATTTTCATGCTCAAATATTGACAATGTTACAGAGGAGAAAAGAAGACATGAATTTTCATGTTCGTTTTAGTGCGAGGGAAGAGCGAAGAATAAGCATAATATATACAAAAGGAATTATGTACAATTGTGTGACACACGGTTGGTACATGGCTCCCCCTCCTAAAAATGACATACTGTATAAGTTAAATAGGGCGCCCTGATCTAGAGAGGCAAACTGTAGGCGGGTCATCTGGCAGGAGATAAGCATGTTTTAGACGATCAATGGAGACCCAGTCTTCTTTGCCACGAATGTTTAGTAGGAATGCTTTCGGACTGCGTCGAATCACAAGGAAAGGGCCCGTGTAAGGGGGCGTTAGTGGTGGCTTGGTAGTGTCGTTGCGTAGGAAGACGTGCGTTGCAGAGTGCAAGTCTGTTGGTATGTGATGCTTTGCTGGGGGCTTGTAAGTCTGGCGGCATGGAGTAAATTTTCCCACGACGTGACGTATGCGCTGGAGATCGTCGGAGGAGGTTGTAGAAGGAAAAAAATCGGCAGGGACAACCAACGGATCGCCATACACCATTTCAGCTGCCGAGACGTCGAGGGCGTCTTTAGGAGTGGTCCTTAGTCCCAGGAGGACCCCGGGAAGCTGAGTAAACCAGTTGCAATCCTTGCAGCGGGACATCAAAGCTGCTTTGAGGTGCGATGAAAACGTTCAACCATTCCATTGGCAGCGGGGTTGTAGGCCGTTGTCTGATTTAGGGTGATGCCCAGGAGATTCGCTAATGATGTCCACAATTGAGAGGTGAAAGTGGTTCCCCTGTAAGAAGTAATATGTTCAGGGATACCAAATCTTGCTATCCATCCAGAGAGTAAGGCAGATGTACACGAGGCGGACGTTGCAGTTTCCATGGGAATGGCTTCAGGCCAACGGGTGGAGCGGTCGATGATGGTAAACAGGTAACGATGTCCTTGTGATGTGGGTAGGGGGCCTACAACGTCGACGTGAATGTGTGCGAAACGACGCTGAGGTTGAGGAAAGGTTCCCACTCCTGAATCCGTGTGTCGATGTACTTTGGAAGTTTGGTAAGAAGTACAGGCGCGGACCCAATCCTTAGCATCCTTAGAAATGCCGTGCCAAATGAACTTTGCCTTCAGCAGCTGTGCAGTAGAACGGCACGAGGTATGTGAAAGGCTGTGAATGAAATCAAACACCTGTCGGCGCATGGGAGCAGGAATCCAAGGTCGCGGTCTGCCAGTACTGATGTCACAGAGGAGGGTGGTGTTGGAGTCTTCGAGGGGAAAGTCTTCCCAACGGAGGGACGTGCAGGATTTCCTACATGCTTGATACTCTGGATCCTGTCGTTGGGCTTCAGCCAGGGCGTTGTAATCCAATCCCAGTTGAACGGCAGCCAACGTGTTTCTTGACAGGGCATCGGCAACGGGATTCATTTTCCCAGGGACGTATTGAAGGGTGCAATTGTATTCAGCCACGGCTGAGAGATGTCGGCGTTGACGGGCGGACCAGGCATCAGACTGTCGAGTAAAGGCGTGCACCAGAGGCATGTGGTCTGTGCGAATGACGAAGGGCGTACCTTCTAAGAAATGGCGAAAGTGACGGACAGCCAAGTGCACCGCCAGCAATTCTCGATCGAAGGTAGAATAACCCGATTCTGCCTTGGACAGTTTTCTGCTGAAGAAGGCCAATGGGCGGGGCGAGCCATTGACCACCTGCTCGAGTACTGCACCAATAGCGACGTCGCTGGCATCGGTGGAGAGAAGGAGAGGGGCATGTGGGATAGGAAAAGTGAGAGCCGCAGCAGTTGATAGGGCCTTCTTTGCATTGCAGAAGGCTGCATCTTGAAGGGGACCCCACTTCAGGTCCTTTGGCTTGCCCTTGAGGGAGGCGTAGAGGGGAGCAAGAGTGACGGCAATGGCTGGCAGAAAACGGTGATAATAGTTGATCATGCCCAAGAATTCCTGCAGAGCTTTGACGGTCGAGGGCACGGGGAAGTTCTGAACGGCTGCTACCTTCTCAGGGAGGGGGTGGACACCTTCAGGAGTGATGCGGTGCCCTAAGAACGACACTTCGTTGGCGCCAAAGGTACACTTGTCGTACCACACTACAAGGCCGTTTTGTTGCAGGCGGTCGAGCACGATGCGCAGGTGACGGAGGTGTTCCTCTTTTGAGGAGGAGAACACAAGTATGTTGTCCACATAACATACACAGAAAGGGGGGTCTCCTAAGATGCCATCCATGAGACGTTGAAACGTGGCCCCTGTATTACGAAGGCCAAAACAGGAGTAATTGAAGGTGTATGTACCAAACGGAGTGGTGATGGCAGTCTTGGGGATGTCTTCTGGGTTCATAGGCACCTGATAATACCCCTTCAGGAGATCGAGCGTAGAGAAAACCTTTGCTTTGTGCAGGTAGGAGGTCACGTCGGCAATGTTTGGGAGGGGGTAGTGATCCGGTTCTGTTTGCATGTTCAGGCGCCTGTAATCCCCGCACGGACGGAGGGAGCCGTCTTTCTTCAGAACGATGTGTAAGGGTGACGACCATGGGCTGGAGGCCTTTTGGCAAAGGCCCATTTCCTCCATTTCGGCGAACGTCTGTTTGGCGGCTGCCAATCGTTCCGGTGCCAGACGTCTGAATTTTGCGAAGACTGGGGGTCCCGTCATCTTGATATGGTGATAAATACCGTGCTTGGCAGGAACCGTGGGCGTTTGGCGAAGTTCTGGACGGAAAACTAACGGGTACGACGTGAGGAGGTGGGCGTAGGCATCCGTGGGTGCGCTAATGTGGAGAGCGAGGTTAGAGGGGGCGGGTTGAAGAAGTGTCGACAAGTACGAGTCTGCGTTGACCAATCGTCGGTGGGCGACATCGACCAGAAGGTGGAAATGAGATATGAAATCCGCACCGAGGATTGGCATGATGACGTCAGCAACGAGAAACTTCCAATTGAATTTACCGTTTCCGAACGATAATGTGAGGTTCTCGTAACCGTAGGTCGGTATCGCAGATCCGTTGGCAGCTACCAAGCGGGCGTCGGCAGATGTAGACAGACTACGTCGTGTCTTGAAGAGTTTCCTTGGCAAAAGAGAACGACAAGCACCCGTGTCTACCAAAAATTGCACGCCCGTTCCTGCATCCTGTAAAAAGAAAAGATTAGAAACACGGGAGGCCACCGCCACGAGCGATGGCCTACTTACACGTTTTTTGGCCACTGACAATCCTTGGCACATTTCTTCGCAGTTGCCCCAAATCTGAAGTGGTAGTAGCAAAACTGCGGCGGATGGGAGGTAGTAAGTGGCTGTAGAAGTCGTTTGTTGGGGCGCGAGCGATTGGTGGGTGGTGGGCGGCTTTGTCTCTGCTTCGGCACGTCACGGTGTGGGCGTGTATGTCCTACGGCATTCATGTCAGCTTCGGTTGACGTTGAATAGGCGTCCTCTTCGTCAGGGGTGGAGGCGTTGATGGAGGTCTTCAAGTGGCTGTCCATAAGGGCGTCGGCTTTGGTCATCAAGTCCTTTATAGGTAAACTATCGACATCGGGTATGGCAGCGCGTATAGGTCCGGGTAAACGACGTATCCAAAGGGCACGAAGTAGGTTCACCTCACAAGGAGAGCCGTCTGCGGCAGGTTGTAGGCGAGCGATACTGGTCATTTCCCTGAGGGCAAGCGAAGCCCTTTGGTCCCACAACGGTTGTTGCGAGAGCTGAAAAAGCTTTGCTACACGGGCGGCTGGCGACGGCGAGTACTGCTGCAGAAGGTATGTTTTGAGGGTGTCATACGCTATTGGCATGTCTCCTTGTTCACAAAGCCAGTCGGATATTTCCGGGAAGGTGTCCTCGGGTATCGCCGCGAGAACATAATCAGCTTTGGTGGTTGAGCGAGTCACGCCCTTGATGCGAAACTGGAGCTCTGCGCGCTGAAACCAAGCAAACGCCTCTCCGCTGGCAAACGGTGAAAGTTTCAATGGAGCGGCCGCAGCGCCAACTGCTGTAGTAGAGTCCGTCAAAGTACCAACGATGGAGGGGCAAGGGAGGTGGGGGGGAAGGCAGTGGGAGCGAGTCGACTTCCGGGGTCACCAATGTGACGGCGCCGAGAGAGAGGTTATGACTCAAAGGCAGGATGCAATCAACTGAGTGGTTTATTAAAGAACACACTCCCTTATATACAAAATCTCAAAGCAACAAGAATTTTCATGCTCAAATATTGACAATGTTACAGAGGAGAAAAGAAGACATGAATTTTCATGTTCGTGCGGGGGAAGAGCGAAGAGTAAGCATAATATATACAAAAGGAATCATGTACAATTGTGTGACACACGGTTGGTACAATACCCTTGTGGTTTTTTTGCAATAAAGTCCGCGGTCTTGGGAGCCACTATTTCATACTGACTCAAGTCTGAATTGAGAGCACTCTTATTATTATTATTATTATTATTATTATTATTATTATTAAACAGAGAAGGACCATCTCCCATACATAGTGTTTCTGTGAGTTTCGGTTTGCTGTTTTACCTCTCCATCCACTCAGGATGAATAGCAAACACAAGATAAGAGAGCATAAATGGTGACAGACAGGAAATATAAATTTTCCTTTGTGCTCTTTTATGCAAGTGACAATCATTGCACCAAGTTCGCCCTGAAGGAGTTGTAACATACAGTGACGGAGAGACTGACTGACGAATGGACAACAGATGAAAATATAACAGTAAAAATATACTCTCGGCCAAACCTTTTAACCGAGTCGTAAATGTTCGTAAGTGTTCTTTTAGGAATGGGTGACTGGCATCCCAAGTAAAATGTATATTAAGAAAGTATGAAACATATCAGGATGATTAAAAGAAGAAAAACATTGAGAGAGAGAGAGAGAGAGAGAGAGAGAGAGAGAGAGAGAGAGAGAGAGAGAGAGAGAGAGAGAGAGAGAGACTTTTTATAAAACAAAAAGGCTTAACCACCATTTCAAAAACATCCATATCTAGTTGCATTAAAACTTAGTTGTTATAATCTGTCTTGAAATGAATACTGTCTTTCCTGTTACCATAAAAAGTAACATTGTCAACAAATGTCTATTGAAATTACTCATCACCATCACCATCTTCTACGCCTTTCGACGCAAAGGGCCTCGGTTAGATTTCGCCAGTTGTCTCTATCTTGAGCTTTTGATTCAATACCTCTCCATTCATCATCACCTATTTCACGCTTCATAGTCCTCAGCCTGTGTCTTCCAACTCTTCAAGTGCCTTGTGAAGCCCAATTGAAAGTTTGGTGAACTAACAGTAGAGATTGAAATTACTAGGAAACAAAAGATGGAAAAATGACACTAAATTAATTACAATCATACTTATTCACATGCAAATAATCGAGCGCTTAGAGAATCAATACTTTTACCCTCAATTAGTGAAGGTAGGGAATACGGACCAATGATAATTATCCTTATGATAAGATACAGGAACCTTTGATAAACCAGGATAATTGAAGAGGTAATTGCTTATATTATTGCCAATCCGCCAACCTAAGAAAAAAACATTTATTATTATTATTATTATTATTATTATTATTACTATTACTATTATTATTATTATTACTACTCTCTAACTACAACCCTAGTTGGAAAAGCAGGATGCTATATGTCCTAGGTCTCTTATATCTCCTAGGGCTCCAAAAGGGAAAATAGCCCAGTGAGGAAAGGAAATAAGAAAATAAATAAACTATATAGGCTATAAGAGGTAATAAATAACAATATAAAATATCTTAAGATCAGTAACAACGTTAAAATAGACCTGTCATTTATAAACAATGAAGAGAGAAATGCATTCCCGAGCAAGAGCACTCTAATCCAAGACGTAGAAAAACTATGATAAGGAGGCTATGGCACTACCCAAGACTAGAGAACAATGGTTTGATCTTGGAGTGACCTTCTTCTCGAAAAGCTGCTAATTAAAGCAAAGATTCTCTTCTCTCCTCAACAAGAGGAGAGTAGCCACTGAACAATTACAGGGTAGTAGTTAGAGAGTAAATGTCGATATCAAATATGAATCTGCATATTTCGAAGGCTAGACATTTGTTTACAAATAAACTTTACGACTCCAGCATTGAACAAGACTTCATAATGAATACTAGAAATACTGTTTAAGTATGATATTTCCAGGTAGGGTCTCGTAGCTCAGAAACGTTAATTATTCTTCAAAACAGTATTCTTGTCATGTGAACGTTCTCTCTCTCTCTCTCTCTCTCTCTCTCTCTCTCTCTCTCTCTCTCTCTCTCTCTCTCTCTCTCTCTCCTATAATCGCAGTTACGGTGAGAGAGACGAGGTGAGAAGCAGAGATATAATTATTCAAAATAGGATTTAAACGCAAATGTTTCATTTTTCTCTAGGTCGCATTTTCTACATTGAAGAGACATTGTGTGTGTAAGATGAACACTAAAGCATATATGTGAAAAATTAAATAAGAAACGACAAAAAATCTGGTGATATAATTTTTATACACTTGCATCTTGTTGTTATAAGTAATACAAATATGTTTGGAGTAATTAAACACAACTTAAATACTGGATAATAATAATAATAATAATAATAATAATAATAATAATAATAATAATAATAATAATAAAGAAGAAGAAGAAGAAGAAAGTGGTGGATTGCTAAGGAAGGTGGATGTAACCCGGAACTCCACACTATAAATCACCAGTCTCTGTAAACTGTGATTTAATAACAACAACAACAACAACAACAACAATAAATATAGTTATGAAAATAATAATAATAATAAATAATAATAATAATAATAATAATAATAATAATAATAATAAATTATTGCAGAAATAGTATCATTATTAGCAATTGAAGTAAAAACAACCATGGAAACAACAACAACAAAATAACTAATACTAACGGAATACCAAAAAACATGAAAACAAGGAATTAATTATCAAATCAACAAACAAACTGAAACATATACAGTCACACACCTCATGTCACGCACTTACACAGGCTAGTAATTACTTTGAGTATCAATTGAGGATGAATTTAGTAATTAGGGAATTTTATTAATATTGAAGAACAGTAATTTTTGCATTGGTTATTTTTATTGCGAAAACGAATCTATTTACACGGAAATGGCAGTTCACATTTTTCAATAATAATAATAATAATAATAATAATAATAATAATAATAATAATAATATCAGCGATAACAATACCGTTGATAATGATAATGATTGATATAATTATTTTTATTTACAGAAGAACACATCTATATATATATATTATATATATATATATATATATATATATATATATATATATATATATATATATGTTTAAATTTTGAGTACTACAATAAAAAAAAGAGAACCCAAATTCAAAAGAAAATCTTAGCTCTCTACTCGATGCAAATGTTGTGACAAATATCAAGTGAATCTCTTTGAAGAAACGTAGGTTCTGCAAAGAAGAATTAGTCTGATTAAATTAATATTTACAAAATAAGAAAACCACATACATCCAGAATTCATACTCAAAACGGCCTACTTGCTTATTCATGGATGAATAGAACAGAGTCGTTTGATTCATTCATTGATTCATCTGGAGTGCAAAGCTGAATCATGATTCATCCCGAGTGTGAGCTAAATCATGATCCATCCCTAGTGCGAAGCTGAATCATGATTCGTCTCGAGAGTGAAGCTGAATCATGATTCGTCCCGAGAGTGAAGCTGAATCATGATTCATCCAGAGAGTGAAGCTGAACCATGATTCATCCCCAGAGTGAAGCTGCATCACTATTCATCCTGAAAGTGAAGCTGAATCATGATTCATCCTGAGTGTGAAACTGAATCATGATTCATCCTGAGAGTGAAGCTGAATCATGATTCATCCTGTGAGTGGAGCTGAATCATGATTCATCCTGAGAGTGAAGTTGTATCATGATTCATCCTGAGAGTGAAGTTGTATCATGATTCATCCTGAGAGTAAAGCTGAATCATGATTCATGCTGAGAGTGAATCTGAATCATGATTCATCTTGAAAGTGAAGCTGAATCATGATTCATCCTGAGTGTGAAGCTGAATTACAATTCATCCTAAGCATGAAGCTGAATCATGATTCATCCCAAGTGTAGGGTTGAATCATAATTTATCCCAAGTGTTGAGCTGAATCATGATACATCCCGAGTATCAAGTTCAATCATGGTTCATCTTGAGTGTAAGGCTGAATCATGAATCATACTGAGTGTAAAGCTTAATCATGATTCATCCCAAGTGTGAAGCTGAATCATGATTCATCACGAGTGAGGCTAAATCATGATTCTTCCCAAGCGTAAAGCTGAATCATGATTCATCCCGAGACTGAAGCTGAATCATGATTCATCCCAAGTGTGAACCTGAGTGATGAATCCTCCTGAGTGCAAAGCTGAATCGCGATACATCCCAAGTGCGAAGCTGAATCATGATTCATCCCGATTGTTTAGCTGAATCAAGATTCATCCCCAGTGTGAAGCAGAATCATGATTCATCTCGTGTGAAGCTGAATCATGATTCATCCCAAGATCATGATACATCTTGAGTGTAAAGCTAAATCATGATTCATCCCAAGTGTGAAGCTGGATTCCTATCACTCGTTCGGACTATCCCCTTTAGTTCCAGGTTCAAATAACCTTCATCTCTCATTCAAAAATGTATAACAGAATGCAGAGAGAGAGAGAGAGAGAGAGAGAGAGAGAGAGAGAGAGAGAGAGAGAGAGAGAGAGAGAGAGAGAAACATCTGTATAATATCGCTTCTCTAAGTTGATTACTTTTCCATGAAACATCATAGAGTATTTATGAAAGGAAAATGCGAGTAACATTTCCAAATGAATATTAATTACATTTAAGAGGATTACTTATTTTCGTTTGTAATTGAAGTTTGTAATATATAATCATTTTGTCTTTTTATTCTCTAATCGGTGCCGTTATAGTATGTGGCCTACCTTTCGAGTGTGGCCTACGGAATTTTGTCTCTGATATAGTATGTGGCCTACATGTTAATGTTGTGTAAGGGGGGGGGGGAGGGGTCTGGGGGGGCGCAGCCCCCCCGCGTAAGGACACGGCTTTTAGCATAGGTTAGGTGGGTTTTTCAAGTTAGCTTCTCCCGTCGTACTCGTAGGTAAGGACACGGCTTTTAGCATAGGTTAGGTGGGTTTTTTAAGTTAGCTTCTCCTGTCATACTCGTAGGCAAGGAAACTGTTCTTTTAAAATTGTATTGTTCGATATTAAACAATTGTGAAAAATAATTGATTTCATTACATATATATACAAACTCTTCCTAAGGTAGGACACATTCAAAGCGGCTTAGGTAGGACACATTCAAACCGGGTAGGCCACATACTATAACAGATCCAAAAAGGTAGGCCACATACTATAACAGATCCAAAAAGGTAGGCCACATACTATAATGGCACCCTCTAATCTTAACTATTTAAGGAAAATCTCCTCCATATAATAATGAGTAAGTTTCTGGTTATACTGTATATATATATATATATATATATATATATATATATATATATATATATATATATATATATATATATATATATACTTGAGGTCACGCTGATTGGCCATGCCAGACGTACAACTACTCAATCGCTCCACGTCCCTCTGGATGGGGAGAGAGGTAGTCCTAACATGGTGAGAGGGAGTACCGCGACAGGTTCACTTGCAAACCACAACTGCCGTGTTGTGGTTAAGAAACGGGGATGGGGTTGGGAATGGTTGAATGTGTGTATTTGTGCATGGGGTTGTGCGTGCATACCTAAATTATTTAGCCGTCAGTTTGGTGGGTAAATTACATTAGTTTTTACGAAGGTAACCAAGTTATGTAATGGAAAGGTAAGAAGCCTTATGGTAAATTGATTTAAAAAGCGTGCAGTTATTTCTAAGAATTCTGTACATAACGTTTGTACGTCAAATGGTTATTCATTCAACTGTTGCTGGAAATGAAATAAGCTTTTCTGGCTGTTTAGTTTACCGATAACAAGGTTGCTATCAAATTTGCCCTTCCAGAGAATCAACAACAGTTTATGGAATTCGGTAAATAATCTTTTCACGTCACACTAGAATTATTACACTTCAAGAACTTCTATTTGGGAGTTTTGAATCATTAAGGTGAGGAGCTCTAGGAAAAAAAATCTTCTTTGGAGGAAATTCCCAAAATGGATTTGGAATTGACTAGGAAGGCAAAATGAAATATATTTCCCCCTACTTTCCGCTGCCACTAGGGAGAGAATTGTATGGTTTACCAACTACGGTAAGAAAAAAAAAATATTCTTTTGCTCAAATTCCGAAAATTATCTAGAAATCTTCCAGAAAAACCAAATTAGATATATTTTCCCCCACTTTCTGCTAGTACCTTAGAGAGAATTTTATTAACTAGAAGTTACGGTAAGAAATAGAAAAAAAATAGATTCTATAGCTCAAATTCTGAAAATTATCTTGAATTGGTCCAGAAAAAAAAAATATTCCTAAAGAGATGTTTTCAATTTCCAGACTACGCTAATCTTTTCGAACCCAATAAAGTCGTACAACATTAACATGGCCCTCGCTGTTATTTCCCAGCCTCCACAAATTCTATTGACCTCGGGTCAGAAACTGACTTGTCGCTTTGAATTTGAATTAGGTAAGAGCCTTTGAGTTTCTGAGAGAGATGTATCTAAACAAACTCATTCATTCATTAATTCAGTCATGAATATAACCTGTTTTTTATATCCATCTTTATTTGCCTTCTAATTATCATTCATTTGATAAGACTAAAGTAGTTAATTCAATACCGTGAAGAGAATTATATTATTATTCGTAGGTATGAAATATCAAAAAATATTCCTGCGAGAATCGAGTAAAAAGAGTCTAGCCGTACCAAAGTTAATCGACAAAATATTCTTTGACAATACTAAAATTCTAAACTTAAAAACATGAGACACTACAGGTGCACTCAGAAGAGCAGGCCTCTTCCGCAGCAACTTATTTTCTCGACCATTTGTTCGACCTTGACCTTGACCTTTGACCTTAACATGAATTAATTGGCGTACATTTTCGTGCACTCAAATATGAACCATGTTTGATGTCTCTAGGACAAGGATGTCCAAACTTATGGCTGATTACGTGAATAGGACATTTTGCTTGATCGCGACCTTGACCTTTGAACTTGAACTTCCAAAATTTAATAATTTCCAGCTTTTTACACTAGAGTTAATCCCTGCAAGTTTCATTACTCTACGACTAAAATGATGGCCAGGAAGCTATTCACAAACACACAAACAAGGGGTAAAACATAAGCTCCTTCCAACTTCGTTGTCAGAGGTAATTACCTTTTACGCCCTCAGTTGCTGTAGGTCAGGAATGAAACGTAATAGCAGATATCCAAATTGTTCCAGACGAAACTACCTCGTTCGACAGAAAAATGAGACTCAGAGACAATCGATAGCCATTTAACCTAGGTTGGCTAGGATTTCGACGCCTTATAGACAATTATTATTATTATTATTATTACAACTACTACTACTACTAGTAATAATAATAATAATAATAATAATAATAATAATGATAATAATAATAATATTATTATTAATATTATTATTATTATTATTATTATTATTATTACTTGCTAAGCAACAACCTTAGTCGGAAAAGCAGGATGGTATAAGCCCGAGGGGTCCAACAAGGACACTTGCCCAGTGAGGAAAGGAAATAAGGAAACTACAAGAGGAGTAATTAACAATTAAAATAAAATATTTTAAAAACAGTTACATTCAACATCCTTTCTATCTACTTACGCATTACTCCATCAATAATGATGTTAACCAACCATAATGACATATCACACCCTTAATTACACACCGGCATCTCCTGAAGAGTTTAAATGCCACTCATGAATGGCAGAGGCAAGGGACTGTGACATTACCCAAGAAAGCAGAACTGACCATACATTAAAATCCATGATCAGCGCCCTAGCCCCTCTCCACCCAAATTAGGACCAGGGAGGACCAGGTAAATAACTCAGCAGGTAAACCTATAAGCTCCACGACACCCCCATCCTTAGCTCACAAGAATGGTAAGGTTGCAGACACTAAAGAAACTAATTAGTTTGAGCGGAACTCGAACCCCCGTATGGCCATCACCAGGCAGTGAGGTTATCAATAAGCCACAACAACTTAAATACCTCCTGGTATTTCTTTTCTTTCTTCGTACTATTAACAGCCTTTCTTACATTCTAAAAAGTCACTTCCACAAAAATTCTAAGCCTTGCAATTAACCTTTCTATCCTTTAATGGCTAGGTACTGCGTCTCTTCTATTCTGCTATATATCTGAGACAATCAACAAATTATCAAAATATTTACTCCATCGACCCACGACTGTATTCACATCTGACGACTATCCACATTCTTCTTTTATTTCTGATACCTACTTATTCGTAAATCCTTTCCTCTGCATTTAACCTAAGTAAAATCATTTATTGCCCATAAAATAGTTATTCCCCTTTCCCACAGTTTTTTTTTTTTCTTTTTTTTTTTTTTTTACGTATCTCCTCTTGCCTGAAAACAAAAAAAAATCCTAGAATAAATGTTGCCAGACATTTACCGTCTTGAAAAGGATACATTGTCGTAAAGAAGTGATATTAAGGTCACCAACCCGTAAAATATAATAACAAAGTAGAGTAAAAATTACGGTCGCCTGTATTTTACTAAACATACGGCTGAGAATTATATTTCTACGGAGAATTTCTGATTGAATTTACGTTTTTTTTCTAATTTAAAGTATTGGAAAATACAAAAATGATAGTGGGTTTAAAGAGAATCCTGCGAGCACGATGAAATCTAGTTACATACTGATGCTACTCCTAAAATAAATAGAATTAATAACACCACCAGGTATGCGCATTAATATGAATACATTTATCATAAAACAATTATGAATATTAATGCATGAAATCACCCAAGTGACACATCCCATAAGCCTAGGCACAAGATACATAAATATATCCATGGAATATTGGTAACCAGACATCACCTAATTTAATACTAAGAAATTAATTAACCTTACTTTCTCTTATCGGATATGTTTACGCAGGTTATTATTATTATTATTATTATTATTATTATTATTATTATTAATATTATTATTAATAGAAGCTGAGCTACAACCGTAGTTGGAAAAGCAGGATACTATAAGCCAAAGGGCTCCAACAGGGAAAAATAGCCCAGTAAGGAAAGGAAACAAGTAAACTACATGAGAAGCAATAAACAATTAAAATGAAACACTTTAAAAACTGTAACTATATTAAGTTAGATTTTTCATATATAAACTATATAAACTTCGTAAAACAAGAGGAATAGAAATAAGATGAAATAGTGTGCCCGAGTGTACCCTCAAACATGAAAACTCTAATCCAAGACAGTGGAAGACCATGGTACAGCGGCTATGGTACTACCCAAGACTTCTAGAGAATAATGTATTGATTTTGGAGTGTTCATCTCCTAGAAGAGCTGCTTATCCTAGGTAAAGTCTCTCTTCTTCCCTTATCAACATGAGAATAGCCACTGAACAATTACATTGCATTAGTTAACCCCTTGACTGAAGAAGTGCAGCACCAAGGCAAGTGACACTGCACGATAAAGGAAATCTCAAAAAAGCTGAGCCAGCAATCATAGATCGTCTACCACTGTGATTCTCAACCAGGGGGGATTTCAGATTTTCCAGGGAGGGGAGTTGGGATAATAGATTGTCAAACTCAGACTGTTAAAATGTTGATTTTTTACAGTCTTGGAGATCCCCAGAGAGCACTATAAAAACAATCAAAGTAAAACTGTAAATGTATATGTACTTATATGGAAAAAATTGAAGATTTTTTTTTTCTTAATTTATGAACGTCATGAGAATGCAACGTTTGAAGCAAACAATCTTGAAAAGAATGGGGAAAGACATTTTGATGGTGGTGGCCCATTGGTAGCGTCCTTGCCTAGAAATTGCCAGACTGGGGTTCGTGTCCCGCTCAAACTCGTTAGTTACTCTGGTCGTTGCAACCTCACTGTCCTTCTAAGCTAAAGATGGAGGTTTGGGGGAGACTATAGGTCTATCTGCTGAGTCAACAGCAGCCATTGCCTGGCCCTCCTAGGTCTAAGCTTGGGTGGAGAGGGGCTTGGGGGCTGATCATATGCAATATGGTCAGTCTCTATAGCCTTGTCCTGATAGACTGGGCAATGTCACGGTCCCTTGCCTCTGCCTTTCATGAGCGGCCTTTAAACCTTTAAACCCTCGAAGGATTGCAGGGAACAAACTAAGTTGAGAACAACTGGTCTATCGAGCTATCAAAAAACCCTTAATGATTCTATAAGACTAAAAAGAGAAATTAGAGAAAGTGAGTTCTTATCTGTGGAGTCTCGTTTCTAGATGGATTTACTTTCTGTTCGTTTATTTGAAAGAACATTTAAAATATTTAAGAAAATCTGAAAGGGACTGAGTTAAGGAGAAATTGGATTGTGGGTAATCTGTATAAAATGAATAGGTCTCATAAGAAATATATTATGACATTGTTTGTTTTCATCATCTGGGTCTCTAATCAACAGTTGAAAGGGGAACGGTCAACAAGAGAGAGAGAGAGAGAGAGAGAGAGAGAGAGAGAGAGAGAGAGAGAGAGAGAGAGAATATCATCGACTGAAGTGTAAGATATGACTCGTATTCTTTTAAAAATATTAAAATGGATTAACTGATCATATGAAAATTGAGCAATTACGTCAAACTTTACTAATTAGATCATTAATTGAGTAGTATTAGTTGTATTGAAAGTATATACACGAGAGATTTTCAATTATGAAAAGTAGTAATAGGACATTTGTAAAAAAAAAAAAAAAAAAAAGAAACATTAATTAGGAAAAGTAGTAGCGTCAGCTGAGAAAACAAATCTAATAATGAATAAGAAATGTCAGTTTGAAGGTTGAAAGGACTCGAGAGAGAGAGAGAGAGAGAGAGAGAGAGAGAGAGAGAGTAGATTTAGCATCCAGGTTTGCCAACCGTAGGAGGTTATCTTTAAATCTTTTTAATAAAATTAAAGATCTAACATTTTAAACAACAAAAATAATACTATATTTAACGAAAATGTCTTAAACATTTAATTCTTAACATTTTAAGACATTGTTTTCTAAAACTCATCTTTTTTTGTGATTTGCTTTTCATTTTGCGTAATATACTGTTTATTTCGAATAACGGATATTTCATGATTAATCTTACAAAAATACATTAAAAATTAATGGCAATAAGCTAGTATAAACAATAATGATAAATCATAATCACTATTATTAATATAATAATTTTGATTAATATAATAAATATTGTGATGATGATTGCAACCATTATTATGATTATTATCATCATTATCATTATTATTATTTTTCTAAACACTACAACAACAAAAATAAACCTAAATACTTGTGAAAAACGTGTTTCGATAAACTCCTTCCATTTATATCATTATTATTATTATTAGCCAAGCTACAACCCTCATTGGAAAGGCTAAATGCTACAACCCCATAGGGAAAGTAGCCCAGTGAAGAAAAGAAATGGTAAATAAACTCTATACAAGTAATGAATAAAAAAGATGGAATATGTTAGGATCAGTAACAACATTAAAACAGATCAGTCATATATAAAATATAAAACGTGATCTATGTTAACTTGCCCAGCAGAAAAGCATTTACCAAAAGTGAGATTAGGAAGATCATTCCACAATCTGGTCACAGCTGGAATAGGACCAGGAATAGTGTGTAGTACTGAGCCTCATGATGGAGAAGGCATGGCTGTTAGAATGAACTGCTCACCTAGCACTACGTACAGTATGGCACTATCTGGGAAGATATGAATGTAATGGATGATCTGAATTATGAAAAATATTATGTTACATGCATAACGAACTAATCGAACGATGGCGCCAGATATCAATATCTAGATCAGGAATAAGAAATTTAGTAGACTGCAAGTTTCTAAGAGGCAAATTAAGATGAGAGTCGGCAGATTTAAGCTGCATTGTTTTAAGATTTTAGAGTTCGCTCAT
>NC_090743.1:36573468-36575968 GCF_036898095.1 Palaemon carinicauda
TATATATATATATATATATATATATATATGTATATATATATATCTATACATATATTACTTATATATATATAATATATATATATATATATATATATATATATATATATATATATATCTATATCTATACATATATACTAATATATATATATATATATATATATATATATATATATATATATATATATATATATATATATATATATATATATATATATATATACTACTGTCACGCGCGCAGCTCTCCCCTTCCCACAGGTAGAGGTAATATCTAAATACTTAGCCGTCTTGTTACGGGTCGCTTACACTAATTATTACATATTTAGGGAACTATTGTATATTGCGAGAAGTATTAAATATTGTTGGTCAAGAATATGAAATTCTGAAATAGAACGTACTTACTTTTGCGACTCCAAAAATCCTTTTGAATTTCAATTAGAAAAGAAAATATATATTTCCTAAATCCACTTTCAGCCCCTATCTAAGAATGGAATTGTATTTGGCATAATCGTTATAGCATTTTCAAGAATAGATTATTCTGGTTCAAAGACATATTTAGTATTTCTGGTTATCGTAATTTTTTTCTTTATTTTGAATTTTTACACTATGAGAGAACTACAAAGATGTGTTAAAGAAAATTTCGTTAAATATATTCTAATGATTTGATTATCTATGTATTTAATTTTTGTCATATTATTTGTATATTTGAACAAATCAAAATACATAGTTCCTTTTTTATCTTAATTATTTCTAATAAGGTTAATAAAAAGTTAAAACTTAAATAAAAATAATATTTCTAAGGCTTAAGAATGAAAAAAAGTAATTCTAGAAGTTCGATTCTGCTTTTCTTTTGAAATGGAAGGTAATTTTAATAGTTAGTTTCTGCTTCTTTTTTTGGGAATGGAAGGTAATTATAAATTTGTTTCTGCTTCTCTTTTGGAATGAAAGGTAATTCCATCAATTCGTTTCTGCTTCTCTTTTGGTATAAAATGTAATTTCAATAGTACGTTTCTACTCTTCTGAGATATAACGTAATTGTGACAGTTACCTTCTACTTCTCTTTTGGAGTTAAAGGTAATTCTAACAGTTCATTTCTGCGTCTCTTCTGGAATAAAAGGTAATTCTGGGAGTACCTCCTTTAAAATTCTCTTTAGGATTCAGCAGTTGAAAGACATCCTTAGATTCGTTTGCCATAGTTACTATCGTATTTTTTGTTTTGAATATGTAAATTATTAGTGGAATATTTACTTATATTCTTTAAATTGCATCGCCCTTCAAAGATAAAATTTGTATTTGTAATCCTTATACATATAAAAATTACTTATAAAAATTACTTATTTCTAATTTATAAAATCACACATCAAGAAAGTATAATCAATTGGTCAAAATCTCCTAAATATCTGAAATGCTTTCCAAAAATTACGCAAATTAAAATTTATCAATTTCTAATTTCTAAAAACACACACCAAGATCTTAGAATCACAGAATGCAACTCTTCCAAAAAATACTGAAATGCTATCCAAAAATTTCATGATTTAAAAATTAAAACTATCCATGTCTAATGTCTAAAAACACATCTTGGCCGTAAAACCAATATTTCCAAATCTTCTAAAAATATTGAAATGCTTTCCAAAAAATACGCAAATTAAAATTTTTAAATTTTTTACTTCTAAAAACACGTACCAAGATAGAATCACAGAATACTAGTCGTCTAAAAATACTGAAATGCTATTGAAAAATTACATGATTTAAAAATTAAAACTATCAATGTCTAATTCCTAAAAACACACCAAGATCGTAAAAGCAATATGCCCAAATCTTCTAAAAATACTGAAATGGTATAAAAAAATGACATGATTTAAAAATCATAATTATAAATGTCCTATTTAAAAAACACATCAAGATCTTAAAATCACAGGGTGCAAGTCTTCTAAATATAATTGAAATGTTTTCCAAAAATTACATTAGTTAAAAACGAAAATTATCAGTTTAATTAAAAAACAAGATCTTAAAACCGCAGGGTGCAACTCTTCAAAAAATACTAAAATGCTATCCAAAAATTACATAAATTAAAGATTAAAACTATCAATGTCTAATTTCTAAACAACACACTAAGATATTAAAATAAAAGGGTACAAATGTTTTAATGATACTAAAAAAAAATTTCCAAAAGCATAAAGAAATTAAAAATTAACAGAAAATGTTCACCAAAAATAACCTCTTGCCATGACCTCATTCAAATTCCAGGCGACAGACCAGTTCCGAAGTCGAGAGCAATTGCATTTATTTTTCTTTTTTGCCAAAGTTTACTCAGTTGGTAAAGTTTATTATGGCTGAGAAGCCAAAACATCTCTTCAGGAAATGGCTAAACGATTTCTCATACCGATAGATTTTCTGCCTTTGAAAACGGACGTTGAAATTCGAAATGGTTTTCGGAAGCCGAGTCATTTGAAAAAAATCAATTTTTATCCTGAAATTTCTTACTACCAACTGTTGACTCAAA
>NC_090743.1:36580968-36585968 GCF_036898095.1 Palaemon carinicauda
TTCCATTAAATTCAAAATATTTCGGTTCAATGGAAGACTATATAACATCCTAAGCAGGAAATGGGTTTGGCATAAACCCAAATATATTGATAGTCTAAATGTTGAATTTAAACTTCACCTTATTTTCAAAAGCCACTTAATGTTGATTCTTCCCCTATATTTAAAAGATCCAAACTATGGAGGTATCTACAATTTCACTTTTGAAAAATAAATCTCGAATCCTGAGCTGACCCATACATTTACATACTACCGCTGGAGAGTTATTGGATCCATTAAATGACCAGATAGTACTACATTGGATCTCTCCCTCTCATTACGGCTCATTTTTTACTTTGCCTACACATACACCGAATAGTCTGGCATATTCTCTACAGATTCTCCTCTGTCCTTATACACCTGACAACACTAAGATTACCAAACTATTTTTCTTTGATCACGGGGTTAACTATTTCCTCTTGGTAATGGCAGAAGGGACTCTTTGTCTATGGTAAGCAACTCTTCTAGGAGAAGGACACTCCAAAATCAAACCATTGTTCTCTAGTCTTGGGTACTGCCATACCCTCTGCATCATGGTCTTCCACTGTCATGGGTTCTAGTTCTCTTGCTTAAGGGTACAATCAGGCACATTATTATGTCTTGTTTCTCTTCCCCTTGCTTTTTTTAAGCTTTCATAGTTTATATATAAAATATTTAATTTAATGTTACTGTTCTTAAAATATTTTATTTTGATTGTTATTACTTCTCTCGTAGTTCGTTTCCTTTCCACACTGGTCTATTTCTTCCTATTGGAGCCCTTGGGCTTATAGCATCCTGCTTTTCCAACTTTAGTTGTAGCTTAGCTTGTAATAATAAAAATAAAAATAAATAAAAATAAAATAATAATAATAATAATAATAATAATAATGAATAATAATAATAATATGGATATATCTACTATTTCACTTTTCAAAAATAAATCTCGAATCATCTACTGACCCCATACATTTCTATACATTTCCTGCCTCGGACGCATAATCAGATTTCTCCCTTAAGCTTATCATCTATCTCCATGAAGTTCTTTGAAATACACGAGCAGGAAATGTATTAACCTTGAAAGAAGCTCTCTCGTTCCTCGCTATGGTCGTCTATCTGATAAGAGCTCAATGTTAAGGGATCATCAATGGATACTCAAGAATTCCATGAAGTCATTTGATTATTTTAATATTCTCGTCTTCGTGCAGAATTCATCCTTGCTTAGTCGGCGTAATTTCCTGTGGGAACAGATCCGGGTGGAAGAAAGGGGGGCTGTTTATGTCTTAAACATGCAATCATTAAAGTTATTTACCTAGAATAGGGATTTTATTTATATGAGAGTAGACAGAAATTTAAAGTTCCTCAGTAACATATCAGAGAGGGAAGCATCAACTCCTCACAGCTTGACTATAATCATCATCATCATCTCCTTCTACGCCTATTGACATGAAGGGCCTCGGTTAGATTTCGCCAGTCGACTCTATCTTGAGCTTTTAATTCAATACTACTCCATTCATCATCTGCTTCGCACTTCATAGTCCTTAGCCAAGTAGGCCTGGGTCTTTCAACTCTTCTAGTGCCTTGTGGAGCCCAGCTGAACGTTTGGTGAATTATTCTCTCTATAATGGTGATGGTAAAAGATGCCAATCGATTGGAGTATATTTACGGTGACTAAATGTGATTCTTGAATAATAGGTATTATCAAAGGTAAAGTAGTCTGGTTTTAGTTCCAGTGTTGTCAGAACGTCAGCCAGGCAAGTCCAAACCCCCACTGTGGTGCCCAACCACAGCCGTGACCTCCCTAGTAAACAGCTTAAACTCACGGTCCTGGGCTGGGATCGATCTGCTGTCATGCGAATGCTAGGCGAACGTTTTACCACTGTACTAGCTAGGAGGCTGTTGACAAAATTAAACAAGTCTCTTTATTCCCACCTTTAAACAATGAAAAATATAGTTTGGAACCTAAGTGCCCTAAGAATCAGCAAACAATTAGAGAAAAACACTATTCAAACAATGGAAGCAGGATACTGTGACGGGCCAAGAGTAGGTTGTGAGTCAAAGTAACTTTGTTACAGACACATCGAGTATATATACACACTATGTCCTGGTAAAAAGGTCACAATAAACAAACATGCTATTTCTTGTCAAAACAGCAACCGATTCTGTTAACAGTTAACAATGTAGTAGGCAGACGGGTTAATGCAAGTTGCTGACAGTGCGAGGGGAGAGCAAAGATAAAAAGGATAATATATACAAAAAAGAGAAATGTCGTTACTATGTACAATCGTGAGACACACGGGTGGTACATGGCTCCCCCTCTAAAAATGACATATTGTACATGTTAAATAGGGCCCCCTCATCTAGAGAGGCGAACTGTAGGTGGGTCATCTGGCAGGAGATAAGCAGGTTTTACACGATTAATGGAGACCCAGTCTTCTTTGCCACGAGTGTTTAGTAGGAATGCTTTCGGATTGCGTCAGATCACAAGGAAAGGGCCCGTGTAACAGGGCATTAGTGGTGGCTTACTAGTATCATTGTGAAGGAAGACGTGCATTGCAGAGTGCAAGTCTGTCGGTATGTGATGCTTTGCTGGGGGCTTGTAAGTCTGGCTGCATGGAGTAAATTTTCCCACGACGTGATGTATGCGCTGGAGATCGTCGGAGGAGGTTGAAGAAGGAAAAAATTCGGAAGGGACAACCAACAGGTCGACCAGCCGTACACTATTTCAGCTGCCGTGACATCCAGGGCGCATTTAGGAGTGGTCCTTAGTCCCAGGAGGACCCAGAGAAGCGGAGTAAACCAGTTGAGGTCCTTGCAGCGGGACATCAAAGCTGCTTTGAGGGTGCGATGAAAATGTTCAACCATTCCATTGGCAGCGGACTTGTAGGCAGTTGTCTGATGTAGGGTGATGCCCAGGAGATTCTCTAATGATGCCCACAATTAAGAGGTGAAAGTAGTACCCCTGTCAGAAGTAAGACGCTCAGGTATACCAAATCTTGCTATCCTTCCTGAGAGTATGGCAGATGTACGAGGCGAACGTTGCAATTTCCATGGGAATGAATTCAGGCCAACGAGTGGAACGGTCGATGACGGTAAACAGGTAACGATGTCCTTGTGATGTGGGTAGGGGGCCTAAAATGTCGACATGAATGCGGGTGAAACGACGCTGAGGTTGAGGAAAAGTGCCCACTCCTGAATCCGTGTGTCGATGTACTTTGGAAGTTTGGCAAGAAGTAGAGGCACGGACCCAATCCTTAGCATCCTTAGTAATGCCGTGCCAAATGAACATTTTCTTCAGCAGCTGTGCAGTAGAACGGCACGAGGGATTTGAAAGGCCGTGAAGGAAATCAAACATCTGTCAGTGTATGGGAGCAGGAATCCACGGTCGCGGTCTACCAGTACTGACGTCACAGAGGATGGTGGTGTTGGAGTCGTCGAGGGGGACATCTTCCTAATGGAGGGGTGTGCAGGATGTCCTACAAGCTTGATACTTTGCATCCTGTCGTTGGGCTTCAGCCAAGGCGTTGTAATCCAATCCCAGTTGAACGGCGGCTGACAAGTTTCTTGACAGGGCCTCCGCAACAGGATTCATTTTCCCAGGGACGTGTTGAAGGGTGCAATTGTATTCAGCCACAGCGGAGAGATGTCAGAGTTGACGGGCGGACCAGGCGTCAGACTGTTGAGTGAAGGCGTGCACCAGAGGCATGTGGTCTGTGCGAATGACGAAGGGTGTACCTTCTAAGAAATGGAGAAAGTGATGGACAGCCAAGTGCACCGCCAGCAGTTCACGATCGAAGGTAGAATAACCCGATTCTGCTTTGGACAGCTGTCTGCTGAAGGCCAATGGGTGGGGCGAGTTGTTGACCAATTGTTCAAGTACTGCACCAATAGCGATGTCACTGGCACCGGTGAAGAGAAGGAGAGGGGCATGTGGGACGGGAAAAGTGAGAGCAGCATCGGTTGATAGGGCATTCTTTGCACTGCAGAAGGCTGCTTCTTGAAGGGGGCCCCACTTCAGGTCTTTTGGCTTGCTCTTGAGGGAGGCGTAGAGGGGAGCAAGAGTGGCGGCAATGGCTGGCATAAAACGGTGATAATAGCAGATCATGCCCAAGAAATGATACTGGTCATTTCCATGAGTGCGAGCAAGGGCCTTTGGTCCCCCAACGGTTGTTGAGAGATCTGAAAAAGCAGCTTTGCTATACGGGCAGCTGGTGACGGTGAGTATTGCTGCAGAAGGTATGTTTTGAGGGCGTCATACACTATTGGGGTGTCTCCTTGTTCACAAAGCCAGTCGGAAATTTCCGGGAAGGTTTCCTCGGGTATCACTGCGAGAACATAATCTGCTTTGGTAGTTGAGCGAGTCACGCCCTTGATGCGGAACTGGACATCTGCGCGCTGAAACCAAGCAAACGTCTCTCTACTGGCTAACGACGAAAGTTTGAATGGGGCGGCACCAACTTCCTTTGAGTCCGCCATAGTAACAGTGAGGGGGGGTAGGCGGGAGGAACGAGTCAACCTCCGGGGTCACCATGTGACGGGCCAAGAGTAGATTGTAAGTCAAAGGCGAGATGAATGCAACTGAGTAGCTTTATTACACACACATCTAGTATATATACACACTAGGTCCCGGTAAGAAGGTCACAAAATACAAACATGCTATTTCTTGTCAAAACAGCAACCGGTTCTGTTAACAGTTAACAATGAAGTAGACAGACAGGTTAATACAAGTTGCTGTCAGTGCGAAGGGAGAGGGAAGATATAAAAGATAATATATACAAAAAAGAGAAATGTCGTTACTATGTACGATCATGTGACACACGGGTGGTACAATACTATAAACCCAAGGGCTCCAATTGGGAAAATAGCCCAGTGTGGAAAGAAAACAAGGAAAAATAAATTATCTTAAGAACAGTAACAACATTAAAATAAAAGTTTCCTATATAAACTATAAAAACTTTAACAAAACAAGAGGAAGAGAAATTAGATAG
>NC_090743.1:36593468-36598468 GCF_036898095.1 Palaemon carinicauda
GGAGCTATTTTTCCCTGTTGGAGCCATTGGGCTTATAGCATCTTGCTTTTCCAACTAGGGTTGCAGCTTAGTGATTCTTCAATGATCCATTAAGGTCACTTATATGGTTTCAAACTTAACCCCAAATGACCCTTTATTAACATAAGGCTGTAGTGATCTAGCAAATATAAAAGAACATTAATAACAATCTTTTTTAAATTAGAGTAATAACCATATAATTATCTCTTACTTATAAGTGCTGTAATAATTCTAACCTATATGGATTCACCTTGAGATACTGCGCTCTCCTATTCGGGGGTACTTAGAAGAACTTGCAATATTTGACAACGTTAAATAAGAAGTTTGAAAACAAATAAACTCTGAAAAGGATCTGACACATGCAACAAATCTGCACACCCAAGCGTTTGTATGAGTGCGTGTGCGTGTGCAGGTGTGTGCAAATTCATTTGATTGATGTATAAGCCGCGCCCTTTCAACTCGCATTACGGAAAAACAGGTAAACGTGCGTGTTTTATTATATATGTGTATACATAAATATATATATATACATATATATATATATATATAGATAGATAGATAGATATATATATATATATATATATATATATATATATATATATGTATATATATACTACATATATATACATATCGATATAAATCTCTCTCTCTCTCTCTCTCTCTCTCTCTCTCTCTCTCTCTCTCTCTCTCTCTCTCTCTCTATATATATATATATATATATATATATATATATATATGTGTGTGTGTGTGTTTGTGTGTGTGTGTTGGGAGGACTAAAACCCTGAAATATGTTTTAAGCTTCTTGTATATATAAACTAATTTTCCTTCATGATTATATTTGTCCTAGTCATCAAAATATACATCATTGAACTTCAAACACGCTCTGTGTGGCATGACTATAATTTATTCTCTACCCAGGGTGGCCCTCTTTGACATGTTCTCTCTCTCTCTCTCTCCCTCTCTCTCTCTCTCTCTCTCTCTCTCTCTCTCTCTCTCTCTCTCTCTCACAGACAAACACACACACGGAGACTCAAACATACATACGCGAAGACACAAAAATAGTTAGAGGACAAAGTAATTCATAAAAAATTAGTATAAATAACATTAATTCATCATCAGGAAAGAATTACATAAGATCTTTTAGTTTCTGTGTACACAAAATGCATCCAAATATAACATTCTAACTACTATTCCTTAAAGAAAAAAATCTATTCTACAAAAATCATCTTTGCACAAAAATCCCATTTAACATGTATTCCCTACAAATATCTAAAAAATAAATAAAAATAATCACATATCTTTGTCTCAAGAATTTTCCATAATCATAAAACGTAATGACTATCAACAGGGAGGTACCATCTCATCTTCATCTCAGACGTTCGGATGCTGAGCCTTCATTGTGTGAATTCACATCCTGTGGATACATAGTCTCTTTCTCAGTTGGCGCAAAAGGCCAATATCATGGGGATGGGCGACCAGATTATATGACTCATTATGAGGAAGTTATTCGCCCATCTTTCTCTGTCACTTGCATGATGTATAATAAGTTTGTGCATGGGTTTTTACTTTTTGGTACATTTTGCTTTTTAGTTTTATATATATATATATATATATATATATATATATATATATATATATATATATATATATATATGTATATATATATGTGTGTATATATATACACACATAAATATATATATATATATATATATATATATATATATATATATATATTATATATATATATATGTATATATATATATATTACATACATATATATATATTATAAACACACACATATATATATATATATATATATATATATATATATTATATATATATATATAAATCATATATATACATAAATGTATATATATTGATGTATGCATATACATATACATATTTACGATATATATCCTATACCAACAGTATATAAATATGTATGTATATATACTTATACTGTATATATATATATATATATATATATATATATATATATATATATATATATATATATATATATATATATATAGACATCAAACGATAAAACAACATAATAGTCACAGTCACATTCATACCCTCATTTCTGGAAGGATTGTTTAAAAGTTATCGAATTAACATTCTTGCTACAATGACTTGTTCAACACCCCACGGATTCGACATCAAACATTCACAATAATAGCATAATCTATCCTGGAATTAGTATACCTTTTTCTCAACAACATTTTGTTGTGTAAACAACACCAACATAAACAAACGTAGGAAAGTTTCCGCTCGCCTCGAAATACTACAAAGAAACGAGGCCAAATTATTAATAAACATATACAGTAGAAACTTTATTTTTTTCCCCATACAATATGGCCCCTAAATGCCGAAATAAATTATGCTGGAGGCGTAAACAAGCCATACGGCTAACTCCCTTACACGGAGGAAATTCATTTTTAATAAGCTTGTTGTTCTCTGCCGTATCTCTTAATGTACTTTTATTTACTGATCTATAATTCAAAGTGGCTGAACAATAGAATTATTATGGCATAGCATACTTTTCAACCTTTCATTTTTGATCATACACAATATAAGGCAAGAACTGAAAGCCTTTATTAAATTGTTCCTTGTGTTCTATTTTTATCAACAAATAAAAAGAGAATAAAAATTATTTTCTAATCTCAGATTGAATAGAAAAACAGAAAAACAATCATACGTTTCCGATTGCATCACCTTAAAATATTTGTTGTTTTTATCAACATCTAATCTGAAGTTCTAAAAATAGAAGAAACGTGAAGAGGGATTGAGGTCGTCCAATCGTTTATATAAAAAAACGGATTAAATTTGGATTGGACTTTGTATGGCATGCAGAGAAGTCGAACTAAATAAAGGCAGTAAGACTATATTCTTACAAAAATATACCCTTAATTTTTCCCACTCCATTCTATATATATATATATATATATATATATATATATATATATATATATATATATATATATATAGATAGATAGATAGATATAGATATATATATATATATATATATATATATATATATAGATAGATAGATAGATAGATATAAACATATGTGCATGTATATATATATATATATATATATATATATATATATATATATATATTGAAATGAAATATATATACATGTACATACTGTAGGCCATACATATATATTTATAAATATATTATATATATATATATATATATATATATATATATATATATATATAATACATATATATATATATATATATATATATATATATGTATATATATATATATAATTTATTTATATATATGTATATATATGTATGCGTGTGTGTTTGTAAGATAACCTCAATATAGCACAATTCTTTTATATTCCAGTATAAAAAAATATAAATCATTGTCTCTATGCCCTTGTTCCACGAGGCTGGTTTTTTTCCAGCCGGTTATTTGGGGAATTAATGGCCTTTGAAATTATGTTCAGTGGAGAAGATTCATTCCTTGGATTATGGATATAATATCCGACTGATATTCGCCCAAGATATCGAATGAAAAAGATTAATTCAATTAAAAAAGTATTAACACTGGACTAATGAGACCGAATATGCAGGCAAAATATAGTTAAAAGAAATAGAAAAATGCATTCAGAGATTTATGACCTCCGCCTATGAAGATTGTCAACATTACTCAAGTCTACGGATCAAACACCCCCTTTTTCATATGTTGGCCGTGAATTAATTCACCAAACGTTCAGTTACGCTCCACAAGGCACTAGAAGAGAAGGAAGACCCAGGCCTATATGGCTGAAGACTATGAAGCGCCAAGGAGACGACAAATGGAGAAGTATTGAATTAAAAGCTCAAGGTAGAGATAACTGGCGAAATCTAACCAAGGCCCTTTGCTTCAATAGCCGTAGTAGGAAATGATGATGATGATTTTAATAACAATAACAACCAGAATAGCGATCTTGATCCGGATGGGCTTCAAAATTTAATGCGCTCTTCCACAGCAGAATAACTACCTGTTATTAAAATTTGGTGAAAATCCGTGAATAGGTTTCAACGTAATCCTGCTAACAGACAAACAATCAGATAAATAAACTCAGGCGGAGGTAATAACGAATTTATTACTTTTTATTTTCTTATTGTACTTTAGATCAATCAGCGTTAGTTAAATCTTAGATATTGCTAGAGTGAGTAAATTGGTATTTACAAAACTTTTAAACAAAAATAAACGCAGAGTTATATTTCTTGGTACTATTAAAACATTTTCATTACTTCAATATTTTTAGTTGACATTAGCATCTAATATTGGTAGTGAATACTCCCAACAATATTGTTCTAAGATATGTGGTATGTACAATTGTTTTCAATGTTTAAAGGCCACTCATGAATGACAGAGGCAAGGTTGAGTGACAATACCCTAGCTAGCAGGACAATGCCTAGAGACTGTTCATATTATATACACAGGATCAGCGCCTAAGTCCCTTTCCACCCAAGCTAAGACCAGGGAGGGCCAGGTAATGGATGCGGAAGGCTCAGCCAGGAAACCTGTAGCTTCTCCCAAACACTCCATCTGTAGGCCACAATGATGCTGAGGTTACACACACTGCAAGAAACTATTGAGTTTGAGCAAGACTCGACCGCAGTCCGGCAATCACCAGGCAGGGACGTTTCCAATAGGCCATCACTCAGGACTTCCTGATACACCTCTCTCTGAGGAAGTGCACCCACATCCACTGTTTAGCACGGTGTGTCCCTCTGTTTTGGCCAGCCCATCACCGCTACCATCCCTCCCTACACTATCTTTTTGGCTATTCTTATGGGTTTTTGTGGCCTGTTTCGTAATGTCCCTGACTGCTGATCGCCAGACTGGGGTTCGAATCCTGCTCAAACTCGTAATTCCTTTAGTCGCTAACACCTCACTATCCTTGTGAGCTAAGGATGGGGGGTTTGGGGGAGCCTAGAGGTCTATCTGCTGAGTCATCTGCAGCCTTT
>NC_090743.1:36605968-36610968 GCF_036898095.1 Palaemon carinicauda
TGTGAGTGAAAGTAGATATGTAGCTCAACTGTAAATGTAATATATATATATATATATATATATATATATATATATATATATATATATATATATATCCTATTTAGGAGGTGTAAAATAATTGCCTTTGTTATTTTACATTGCAGAGAGGTTTTTTATTCGACCTTGAAATAACGTTATATATATCACTGAAATCCAGTTAAATAATTGAACTTGTTCGCAATCTTTCTTCTTTTCGCCTAATTTAAAAACTCATAATTTGAATTTGACAATAAGTGCGTCATCAACATGAGTGACATATACTACTAAAGGTAGTTTTATGAATGTTTTATTATAGATTTCAGTTTTCCTTTTTATAAAGCAATTAAATGCGAGATAAACGTTGGCAATAAGTCTCTTATAATCATGAATAGCTAATGTCAATCTACAATATATTTTCGTTATTGTTCTTAGATCTATAAGTGATTAAACTATTCTAAAATCATAAAAGAGATTACTCGAGTGTCATATGTGGATGAGATCATGGTTTGGTCATACCTTTCGCACTCCCCAAGAGAATAGCTCACCAAACTTTTGGCTCCACAAGGCACTAGAAGAGTTGAAAGACAGGCCTACATGGCTGAGGACTGAAGCCTGACTAAATCTGATCGAGGCCCTTTGCGTCAATAGGCGTAAGAGGAGAGAATGATAATGATAATCATAGTAATGGTCATCAAATTAGAGAGATTTGTTCAGAATATCCAGTTTAATGTTAAAAATGCAACGTTTTCGTTCAGGATTTCCAGTTTAATGTTAAATCCATGTAACGATTTCCTTCAGGATTTCCAGTTTAATGTTAAATCCATGTAACGATTTCGTTCAGGATTTCCACTTTAATGTTAAATCCATCTAACGATTTCGTTCAGGATTTCCACTTTAATGTTAAATCCATGTAACGATTTCGTTCAGGATTTCCAGTTTAATGTTAAATCCATGCAACGATTTCGTTCAGGATTTCCAGTTTAATGTTAAATTCATTTAACGATTTCGTTCAGGATTTCCAGTTTGATGTTAAATCCATGTAACGATTTCGTTCAGTATTTCCAGTTTAATGTTAAATCCATGTAACAATTTCGTTCAGGATTTCCAGTTTAATGTTAAATGCATGTAATGATTTTGTTCAGGATTTCCAGTTTAATGTTATATCCATCCAACCATTTGGTAATAAGTGCATTAATAATTCCTTTCAATAAATACCAAAATCATTTTAGAGCAAATTTAACGAAGCGATGAGCCCAATAACATGCAAATGACCATTGATTTGTTTACATTTAATGCACAGAGCTACTTATAAACAATCAAATAATTCTAATATAAATCCAATTATCTATACTTTCACTGCAAAGTTTTTCAATTAGGATACTAATCTTCAGACGCGTTTTCACTTGAGATACTAAATTTCAGACGTTGTCTTCAATTGGGATAATAAACTTCAAATATGTTTTCAACTGGGATACTAAACTTCAGATACTGTATGTTTTCAATTAGGATACTAACCTTCAGATGCGCTTTCACTTGAGAAAATACATTTCAGACGTGTTTTCAATTTGGATTCAGTTGGTAAACAAAACTTCAGATGCAGTTTTAAATGGGATACTATTTTTCACATGCATTTTCAACTGGGATACTACACTTCAGACGCATTTCCAATCGGGATACGAAACTTCACGAATTTTCAATTGGGATATTAAACTTTAAACGTGTTTTCAATTAGGATACCAAACTTCAGACGCTTTTTAAATTGGGATACAAAACTTCAGACGCTTTTCCAATTAGGATAATAAACTTAAGATGCTTTTCCAACTGTGATACTCAACTTCAGACGCATTTTCAATTAGGATAGTAAACTTCAGCCACTTTTTCAAATGGGATACTAAATTTCAGAACCTTTTTCAATTGGAATACAAAACTTCAGACGCTTTTTTAATTGGGATACTAAACTTCAAACGCTTTTTCAACTGGGATACTCAACTTCAGACGCATTTTCAATGGGGATACTAAACTTTAGAAGCGTTTTCAACTGGGATACTAAACTTCAGATGCTTTTTCAACTTGGATACTCATATTCATATGCATTTTCAATTGGAATAGTAAACTTTAGACGCGTTTTCAACTGGGATACTCAACTTCAGACGCTTTTTCAACTGGGATACTCAACTTCACATACATTTTCAATTGGGATAATAAACTTCAGACGAGATTTCAATTGGATTACTAAACGTCAGACGAGATCTTAAATGAGATACTAAACTTCAGACGCATTTTCAATTTGATTACTAAACTTCAGATGCGTTTTCAATTGGGATACTAAACTTTAGATGTTATTTCAAGTGGGATATTATACTTCAGACGCATTTTCAACTGGGATTACAAACCTCCGACGCATTTTCAATTGGGATGATAAACTTTAGACACGTTTTTATTAAGGATACTAAAAGTTAGACGTGTTTTCAAATGGGATACTAAACTTTAGATGTTATTTCAAGTGGGATATTATACTTCAGACGCCTTTTCAACTGGGATAACAAACCTCCGACACATTTTCAATTGGGATGATAAACTTTAGACACGTTTTTATTAAGGATACTAAAAGTTAGACATGATTTCAAATGGGATACTAAACTTCAGACGCATTTTCAATTGGATTACTAAACTTCAGACGTGTTTTCAAATGGGATACTAAACTTTAGATGTTATTTCAAGTGGGATATTATACTTCAGACGCCTTTTCAACTGGGATAACAAACCTCCGACACATTTTCAATTGGGATGATAAACTTTAGACACGTTTTTATTAAGGATACTAAAAGTTAGACGTGATTTCAAATGGGATACTAAACTTTAGATGTTATTCCAAGTGGGATATTATACTTCAGACGCATTTTCAACTGGGATAACAAACCTCCGACGCATTTTCAATTGGGATGATAAACTTTAGACACGTTTTTATTAAGGATACTAAAAGACGTGTTTTCAAATGGGATACTAAACTTTAGATGTTATTTCAAGTGGGATATTATACTTCAGACACATTTTCAACTGGGATAACAAACCTCCGACGCATTTTCAATTGGGATGATAAACTTTAGACACGTTTTTATTAAGGATACTAAAAGTTAGACGTGATTTCAAATGGGATACTAAACTTCAGACGCATTTTCAATTGGATTACTAAACTTCAGACGTGTTTTCGAATGGGATACTAAACTTCAGATGTGATTTCAAAATGGGATACTATATTTCAGACGCGTTTTCAACTAAGATTCTAAACTTCAGATGCGTTTTCAAATGGGATACTAAACTTTAGATGTTATTTCAAGTGGGATACTTGAGACGCATTTTCAACTGGGATATCAAACCTCCGACGCATTTTCAATTGGGATGATAAACTTTAGACACGTTTTTATTAAGGATACTAAAAGTTAGACGTTGTTTCAAATGGGATACTAAACTTCAGACGCATTTTCAATTGGATTACTAAACTTCAGACGTGTTTTCAATTGGGATACTAAACTTTAGATGTTATTTCAAGTGGGATATTATACTTCAGACGCATTTTCAACTGGGATAACAAACCTCCGACGCATTTTCAATTGGGATGATAAACTTTAGACACGTTTTTATTAAGGATACTAAAAGTTAGACGTGTTTTCAAATGGGATACTAAACTTTAGATGTTATTTCAAGTGGGATATTATACTTCAGACGCATTTTCAACTGGGATAACAAACCTCCGACGCATTTTCAATTGGGATGATAAACTTTAGACACGTTTTTATCAAGGATACTAAAAGTTAGACGTGATTTCAAATGGGATACTAAACTTCAGACGCATTTTCAATTGGATTACTAAACTTCAGACGTGTTTTCAAATGGGATACTAAACTTCAGATGTGATTTCAAAATGGGATACTATATTTCAGACGCGTTTTCAACTAAGATTCTAAACTTCAGATGCGTTTTCAAATGGGATACTAAACTTTAGATGTTATTTCAAGTGGGATACTAAACTTTAGATGTTATTTCAAGTGGGATATTATACTTCAGACGCATTTTCAACTGGGATAACAAACCTCCGACGCATTTTCAATTGGGATGATAAACTTTAGACACGTTTTTATTAAGGATACTAAAAGTTAGACGTGTTTTCAAATGGGATACTAAACTTTAGAGGTTATTTCAAGTGGGATATTATACTTCAGACGCATTTTCAACTGGGATAACAAACCTCCGACGCATTTTCAATTGGGATGATAAACTTTAGACACGTTTTTATTAAGGATACTAAAAGTTAGACGTGATTTCAAATGGGATACTAAACTTCAGACGCATTTTCAATTGGATTACTAAACTTCAGACGTGTTTTCAAATGGGATACTAAACTTCAGACGTGATTTCAAATGGGATACTAAACTTCAGACGCATTTTCAATTGGATTACTAAACTTCAGACGTGTTTTCAAATGGGATACTAAACTTCAGATGTGATTTCAAAATGGGATACTATATTTCAGACGCGTTTTCAACTAAGATTCTAAACTTCAGATGCGTTTTCAAATGGGATACTAAACTTTAGATGTTATTTCAAGTGGGATACTTCAGACGCATTTTCAACTGGGATATCAAACCTCCGACGCATTTTCAATTGGGATGATAAACTTTAGACACGTTTTTATTTAGGATACTAAAAGTTAGACGTGATTTCAAATGGGATACTAAACTTCAGACGCATTTTCAATTGGATTACTAAACTTCAGACGTGTTTTCAATTGGGATACTAAACTTTAGATGTTATTTCAAGTGGGATATTATACTTCAGACGCATTTTCAACTGGGATAACAAACCTCCGACGCATTTTCAATTGGGATGATAAACTTTAGACACGTTTTTATTAAGGATACTAAAAGTTAGACGTGATTTCAAATGGGATACTAAACTTTAGATGTTATTTCAAGTGGGATATT
>NC_090743.1:36615968-36638468 GCF_036898095.1 Palaemon carinicauda
TATGTATATATATATATATATATATATGTATATATACATACATACATGTATATATATATGTATATGTACATACATATATATATATATATATATATATATATATATATATATACACACATATACATATATATATACACATACATATACGTATATATATGTGTATAGATATATATATATATATATATATATATATATATATCATAAATACCAATTCTTTATTCAACGTAAAGATTACATATAACCGAAACAACCACAATCTTCTCTTAAATAACAAAACAAATGGTTTATCTACTAACCACACGATCATAATGCATTCCGCAAAGCAATTAATTAAGCAAAGCCGGAATGAGAAATAAAAAGATATTTCCAGCTTACGAGAATGAGGGAATGCCACCTTAATCTCATTATACATTACCAGGCATTGAAAAAAAAATCCCATGTTTCTCCTTGGATTAATTTCAGGGAATGGGAATAGAGATTCAACAGGATTATTCTTTATGTTATCATAGCATTTCCATTGTTAATTTACCATCAACATCATCATCATCTCCTACCTATTGACGCAAAGGTCCTCGGTTAGATTTCGCCAGTCGTCTCTATCTTGAGCTTCTAATTCAATATTTCTGCACTCATCATTTCCTAATTCATGCTTCATAGTCCTCGTACATGTAGGTCTGGGTTTTCCAACTCTTCTGGTGAACTGTGGAGCCCAGTTGAAAGTTTGGGAAACTAATCTCTCTTGGGGAGTGCGAAAAGCATGCCCAAACCATCTACCCCTCATCCCAGCCACACATGGCACTCGAGTAATCTCTCTTATAGTTTCATTTATAATCCTGTCCTGCCATTTCACTCCTAATATTCTTCTGAGAGCTTTTATGAATAATAATTCATGAAGGCCGGTATGGCTAAATATTTGGGTAGGCTTAGGCCTACCTGATTTTCCTAGTTATATAGTTCTCTGTTGAAGCAGTTGCTTATCTACTTAGTTATTTTGCGTGTGTATGTATGTTTGTTTTATGTTACATACATAAGAATTTGAAAAGATATACCTTTGAATCTAATCTCTAACATCCCTTAACATTCTCAAAACTGAATCTGCTACTGTGAAAAACATCAGAGAATTAAAAAATCAGCATCCTTCAATCAAATCTCTAACATTCCTCAACATTCTTAAAATGGATTCTGCTCCAAGAATGAAAAACGAAACATTCTTTAATTAAATCTCTAACACCCCTTAACATCCTTAAAATTGGTTTGGCTACTATGAAATATATTTGAATTTAAAAAAGCTATATACTTCAATAAAATCTCTAACATTCATTAACACTATTATAATGTTGTTTGCTACTATGAGAAACATCTTTAACATCCCCTAACATTGTTAGAAGGGGTAATTTTCATATGAAATACTCCAGAATTCTACATCAAACCTAATAATTTAATATATTGGTATAAATGCCAATAGAATCATAATTTCCTTCAATGATAATTGCAACAGACCTATTAGATAATATTCTATTTTACATTGGTATAAACCTAATAAGTTTGCTGAAGTATTGAAATATCAGTAGAAATTACAATTATAATAAAAAATAAAGAGCTTGATTACAGAAATACATTTTTCATAGATAAATTTTCATAATCTATTTACAATGCAAATTGTCTATCTTACCTATATCTTTAACTATGCAAATATATCAACATTTTATATATTCGACAATAATTCAAATTAAGAAGGACTCGTCCTTCAATAGTGAATTTCAGATAATAATAATAATAATAATAATAATAATAATAATAATAATAATAATAATGGCGATGATAATAGAATTAACAATAAATACTACAAATAATAACAATAATAATCTAACGAAAATAATTATAAAGAAAAAAATGATTTTAAAAATAATAAAAAAATATCATAATTGTGCTAAAAGGAATTTCCTATTAGTAGTTCGTAAAAAATGATGATAATAATACTAATAGTGATAACAATGAAAAATTACAAATAACAACACTAACAGTATTAACAATAAAATTGCAAATAACAAAACATTAACAGTAATCCAATAAAAATAGTTAAATAACATCAACAATAATAAAAACAAAAACAAAAAATAAAGATCAAACCGCAATTTCCCCGCTCGCTAAATACCACTTATAGCGCATTACACATTATGCAAATCGCGGCAAAACCAAGTCGCGTACCGAGCGTCTAATTGCGAAGCCCATAAAAGAGATTTGAATTAAGATTACGAGCGAGTCAAATCTCCATCCTGATGGAAGACCGAACATGCGTCACAACAGAGCCCGCCGGGGTCAAAATAACAAGGCTCGTAACATGAGATATGGATTTCTCTGTTAGGTATGTGGAGGAATCTTTACTTCAGAAGGCTACTGACAGCTGAAGGGGCATGGATTGTCTTCTTGTGCGGTGGTACAGGTTGTTGTAGGATTATATATATATATATATATATATATATATATATATATATATATATATGTATGTATATATATATATATATATATATATATATATATATATATATATGGGATTTAATCAAGTATAGTGAAATAAAAAGCATCTATACAACATCCTGGTACCAAATATATATATATATATATATATATATATATATATATATATATATATATATATATATATATATATATATATATATATATAATGTCTCTCTCTCTCTCTCTCTCTCTCTCTCTCTCTCTCTCTCTCTCTCTCTCTCTCTAATATATATATATATATATATATATATATATATATATATATGTGTGTGTGTGTAAATAGATAGATAGATATATATGCACGTGTGTATTCTACATTTGCAATGTAATAAAGTATTTCAATAAGTGCAATGACTAATTAAATACACAACTTCCTCCCACATTCTGGATATGATTATTTATACAATGTCTCAATCTGACTGAGGAATAAATGAGTTCGGGAGCCAAATTCTATATCCAATACACATGAGGTTCTAGTGATGGTGCCCTGATTTTAACTAACAAATATGATGTAGTTAAAAATAATAATGCCGTATGTACAATGGTAATGTGTTCGCCTAGCATTCGCATGGGGGTAGATAGATCGTGAGTTTAAGCTGTATACTGGGGAGGCCACTGCTGTGGTTGTGCACTACAGTGGGGGGTTGGGCTAGCCCGGCTGACGTTCTGGTGACCATCTATTCTGGGGAAACTGGAACTGAAACCCGATAACTTTATGTAGGAAAGTTCAATAACAATTTCCTATGACATGATGTATAAAATGCCTTGAGATTCAGAGAAGAAACAAGAAATGAATAATTAAATCTAGTTGATAACACGCATTGACATCATAATGATTGATTTACACACAACAGTGAGATAATCTTTAGAGGCTAAATTCAGGATTGATTAGCCAATGTGAATAAATTCTTATTAATTTATCCTAATCCTTTTAGATTTACACATGATAGTGACAATCTTTAGAAGTTAAATTCAAGATTGATTAGCAAATGCGAATAAAATCTTATTAATTGAATCAGGTTTCCTTGCTTAGCCCTGTGGGTTGCTATAACAGTATTGGTTTGAATCACCACAAGTATCCAAGACGAGGATAACATTAATGACACTTGGATGAAAGATTTCAAGATGCAATAGGTGAAGACAAAATAGAACTAGTCTTTTATGTTTACTTAAATTCTTCCTCAAAATTATAGAGAATATATATTTCTACCACTCTCTGTATAGATTTTATATCAATCTATAAGTTAAGTATAAAAAATAAAACTTACTTTTATTTCTAAAAAGACCAAATTTTGTTTTCACTTAAAGTCTTTATCAAAATTATAAGGAATATACATTTTTTTACTACTCTCTGTATAGATTTTATATCAATCTACAACTTACGTATATATAAATCAAACTTATTTTTATTTCTAAAAGGACCAAATTTCGTATTCTCTTACATCATTTCGCAAAATTCTGATGAAGAATATATACTTTTTGTGACTTTTACTCCTCCCTGTGCAGATTTTAATTCTATATATATATACTGTATATATATATATATATATATATATATATATATATATATATATATATATATATATATATATATATATATATATATATATATATATATATATATATATATATATATATATATATATATATGTATGTATATATCAAATAATTGAAAGTTTAACCCAGGAGCAAATCACAAAATGGAAAAAGAAAAATGTAATATGCAATTTGTTGTATAAATAACAAACTGAAATGTAATTGACTTGTATACCCTATTGACACAGATTACCCAAGTTTACAAAGTGGGTGGGAACGAGTTGCAAAACTTATAAAGTATTAGCGGGAGAGCACTCTCGCTCCATCTATTGGCAAGCATCCTAACTAAAATATTTTTTTTATTAAAACCGTGAAATTTTCGGTATTTTCTTTAATTGTGAAAAGAAGAGAGAAGGGATACCAATGGGTAAAGCTTGAAAAATAGTTTAGTATGGAAACTTCAAAGATTAAATGATATTGATATTTATTTCTATAGCATTCGCCGTAAAACACGTTGAGTTGACATTTGAAATTTTACTGTGCCACTACAGAACAGCAAGATATAATAAAGTGAAATTCTCATATCATAACAGAACGCGAATATTTCTATAAACAGAATATGAATATACAGAACTAAAATTTATATTTTCTCATACTAAAATAGACACAACGTGACTATTTCAATATAAAGAATGTGAGGCTGAAATAAGAAATATTTTATATTGTAATACCAAAGAATCTAAAATAAACAATAAAACAGAGTTAAAATCTCCAGTAAAAAGATCAAATCTAAACACCAAGAAAGTAAGCTACATTTCAAAAAATTGCAAGGAACATGAAATGAAAGTATTTACGAACCTAAACACTTTTCCAAAAAGGTCTTGCAGGGGATGCGGAACTAACCCTTTTTGAAAAAGATCCTGTATAGAAATAAATTAAAAAATTATAAAATTCTTAAAATTACAAAGGACCCAAAATCTCAAAAAGGTCTTGCTGCGGAGATTAAATCTAAGCGATACGGAACTGACCTCTTTTCGAAAACACCCTGTATGGAAACTTAATTAAAATATAAAATTCATAAAATTCATAAACTTACAATGGACTCAAAACAAAAACCGCGAGGAAATATCAAAATTTAACTCAAAAACAGTTGAGAATATTAGAGAAAAGCAGGTTTGATATATCCCATTTTTCACAACAATTTCTTAAAGACGTGGAATCATAGTTGCACTGACCTAACTACTTTTCATAAAAGATTATGCTGAGGAGAAAAAAATAAAAGCAGCAAACCCTTTTCCAAAAACATTTCTTCATGAACACGCATTCAAAGCGGTACAGCAGTTTAAAAGGTTAAAGGCCACTCATGAATGGCAGAGGCAAGGGACGGTGACATTGTCCTAGTAAGCAGAACAATGCCCTAGAGACATACATATATACATTTATATATATATATATATATATATATATATATATATATACATATATATATATATATATATATATATATATATACATATATACAGTATATATAAAATCAGTGCCCAAGCTCCCTCTCCACTCAAGCTAGGACCAAGGCGGGGCCAGGCAATGTCTGCTGATGACTCAGCTGATAGATCTAAAGGCTCCGCCAAACTCCCAATCCTTAGCTCACAATAATGGTGAGGTTGATACGACCAAAGGAACTAACGGGTTTGAGCGGGACTCGAACCCCATTCTAGCAATCACCAGTCAGGGACGTTACCATATCGGCCACCACCACCACCAAAAAAAAAAAAAAAAAAAAAAAAAAAAAAAAAAAAAAAAATCGGCAGACACGCATTTAAAGCATTATGGCAGTTCCCACAGCAGCCTCCCCATAATAATAATAATAAAAAAAAAACCTTACTTTAAATAAAACAACATGGACCTATTCACTTTCCTTGTAAATAACCTTGCTAAAATTATTAAGTCATCCATGAAACTGGAAGAGGAGGAACTCATAACCGATATCATTGCATGGCGAGACTTCCTATCCAATTACATGTGGCTCCTCCTTCGTCGCATGAAGAGAAAATATTATTACCTGAACAGGTCATCTCGTACCATAAGGGCGTACGCTTTTGCCTCCAGCCGCCAGATGTCGTTTTTCATTCGGGGAGGTGGTGAAGTTAGAGGTTAGAGACGGAAGTTAGAGGAGGGGGTAAAAGAGGGGGATTAGAGAAGAGGGGTTGAGGAGAGGAGTAGAAAAGTGGGATGAGAGGAGAGGAGGAAGAGAAAGGGGGTAGAGGGGGGGAGTTAAAGGAGTAGGGTGGAGGAGAAGGTAGAGGAAGGTGAGTAGAGGAGAGGGGTAGAAGAGAGGGATTACAGTAGAGGGGTAGAAGAGAGGGTAGAGGTGGGGGTTCAGGAAAGGGGTAGAAGAGTGGGATTAGAGGAGGGGGTAGAGGAGTAACGAGATTAGAGGAGAGGGGTAGAGGAAGGGGAGTAGAGGACGGGGAGTAGAGGGGGGGGAGTAAAGGAGGAGAGTTACTCAGTTTACTCAGTGATTCTTCTTACCCTGTATTACTGAATGCAATTAATATCGCGCCGCCGACCCTACTATACAGTGGGACTCAGGAAGTCAAAAGAAGAAGATTGAGGTCGCAAATTGTGCAAATAAAAAGGTATAAGTGGAAAATAAGAGGCTTCGGTGTGTGAGTTCCATCTAAATAATAACAGAAATAGTTAGTAATGGTTCACACCGAGGCTAGAGAGCCAATTAAATAACAAGAAAAGAATCGATATTATGTGGATAGCTTCAAGGACTTTACATTACATCAGGGAAAATGACAAATGTAAAATCCCTAAATTAATTTTATTGCATAAATCCTTTAAAGATATCAAGAAGAATCCAGGGAAAATGGCATAATTGAAAAATCCTTAAATCCTTCTTAATACATAAATCCTTAAAAGTTATCAAGAAGAAAAATCCAGGAAAAAAATCCATATCACTTAAAAGTTTGTCGTAAAAAAACGGTAAAAATACTTGAACAAATGTTGCTAGACATTTACCGTTTTGAAAACGGATATATTGACTTTAAGGAGTGATATTACGGTCACCAACCCGTAAAAGATAACAATAGGGGAAAATTACGGTCGTCTGTATTTTTCTGAAATGCGGCTGAGAACAGCATAGTTTTACAAGAATTTCCGATTAAAAATATTTTTTTTTAATAGTGCAAATGTAAAATCCATAAATCCCTCTTAATAGATAAATCCCTTTGAAGATATCAAGAAGAAAAATTAAGGGGAAAATTAATTAAATGTAAAATTCCTAAATGCCTCTTCATATATAATTCCTTTAAATAATTCAAGAACGAAAAATGCAGCGAATCCCTTTTCAAATCGGCCGTTTATTAAATCGAAATATCATATGCGTTGTTGAACAGCATTCTCGATAAATTGTTTTGATTCCGCACAGAGCCATTTCCAATAATTTACTTCGAGCGACAAAAAAATATGAGTTGTTTTCAACGACTGTACATAGTTATTTCGAAACCACGATGTTGATTCCATTTCAAGGATTGATGCATATGCAACTGACACTCGAAACAAAACATTACAATTTTATACAATTTTAGACTATGTTATGTATAGAATAATATATACATGGTTATTCCACCTCGATGTTACAAAACATAAAAAACTAGAGGGGCACAAAGTAGAGCACATACCTCCGCCGCAGCAACTTATTTCTCGACATTTTTATCAACCTTGGCCTTTGACCTGAACATGTATTAATTGCCGTGGATTTTCATACACTTGAATATGAACCAAGTTTGATGTCTTTGTGACAACAATGTCCAAACTTATGGCTGATTACGTGAATTGGACATTTTGCTTTACCATGACCTTGTCTTTGATCTTCCAAAATATAATGGTTTTCAGCTTTTTATATAACAGTTAATCCCTGCAAGTTCCAGTACTCTACGATTAAAAGTGGCCAGGAAGCTGTTCATAAACAAACACACACACAAACAAACACACTAACATAACCTCCTTCCAACCTAGTTGTCGGAGGTAATAATAAATGGAACATATACTCATTTATGTATGGATCGTTAAATACGTGTCTGCTGTAGTTTGTAGATTAATTGCCTTCACATAACCCCGGTTGCCAAATGTAACACGCCCAATTGTCAAATCTACCCTAAGTGTCAGCGAATAAAAGAGAAATATTTACGAACCATTTCATCTGTACATCTCATCAATGGGAAACTCCAGATTAAACCAATTTCTCTATGTCAAGAGCACAAGCAATCGAAGGGCCGTAAAATTGATGGAAAACACACGAAGGTGAAGGACTGTTTTGGGTGTAGGGAAAACATGAATATTCAAGGGCGTGTCAGTCTCACTGAGCCACGGTAGTACTTTGACCTGTCTGCCTTAATCTACATTCTCGACGTCAAGGAACTGAAATATGCAGGGATATATATACTATATATACGGTGAGTAGGGAGTGAGAAGGGCTTGGGAGGAACCTGTTAGGAGAAGATGAAGAGGGAGGTAGAGAATGAGATGGCAAGATAAGGTGAAGGATGGTGTAGAGATAACGATGGGAGAGAATATATATATATATATATATATATATATATATATGTATATATATATATATATATATATATGTGTGTGTATGTATATATATATATATATATATATATATATATATATATATGTGTGTGTATGTATATATATATATATATATATATATATATATATATATATGTATATATATATATATATATATATATATATATATATATTTTACATATTTATATATGTATGTATATATATATACTTATATATATATATATATATATATATATATATATATATATATATATATATAAAGTATACATATATATATATGAGAGAGAGAGAGAGAGAGAGAGAGAGAGAGAGAGAGAGAGAGAGAGAGAGAGAGAGAGAGAGAGAGAGAGAGAGAGAGAGATTTAATCCTTTCCAAGTCTGTTATACAGTCTTTATGCATTTCTTTAATAGTTTTTAAAACAAAACATAATATGGTGTTTATGCCAATTAATTTAGAAAAGTACGTGCAAAATTATTTCAAAAGTGCTGACACCCAGTAACTCAATATTGCTATTGTTATACATACTGGAGTCTAAAGAGTGTGTGTCAAGCTACCTCTTAAAATACTACTTTCAGTAGATATAAAATGTATCAGTAACTTGGATAATTCCTACCTATAATAAAGCGCCTGTAAATTAACAACATTAAAACTGGTCTATAGATTATATAAAAGCAACAATCTAGCTAATTAACTCTCCGGTTTCATACGGAATAGTTCTCTAAAAGATAACTAATTTTTCCAGACAATAACCATCCACTAAGCGCTTTCTATAAAGCATAAAACTCATTCAACTTATGAAAGTAACCGACAAAAATTACCTGGAGCTTCGTATGCATTACCGGTCCGGAAGATTTCCAATTTAGTTTTAATGAGTCAGGTAAGAGAGATATACTTTCATTTCGAAACTGCGGAAAAAAGATTATCTTTGCTGGGCTTTTTTTTTTTTTTTTTTTTTTTTTTTTTTTTTTTTTTTTTTTAACGACGCATACAGATTTAAGAGCTACTTTTATTGTTTGTGGAGAAAAATGTTTTGTTTCTAGTTGATTTTCTTTCTTTATATTTATGTATTCTGTTAAAAATTTGCCATTAAAACGGTAAAAATCCTGAAATAAATGTTGCCACACATTAACCGTCTTAAAAACAAATATATTGACGTAAAGGAGTGACATGACGGTCACCAACCCGTAAAAGATAATAACAAAGTAGGGTACAAATTACGGTCGCCTGTATTTTACTGAAATACGGCAGAGAACAATATATTTTCACGGAGAATTTCCGATTAAAATTACTTTTTTTTTTTTTTTTAACAGAGTAAGTATATTTGTGGTAGGAGTTTGACTTTTTGCCTCTCACAACATTATTTTTTTTTACAGTTTATAGGAAGTAAGTCAACATCAATATAGCTATGTTCATTTATTTAAAAAGAAAAAATTAACGACACTTAATTTAAGAGATCCAGCTAAACTGCCTCCTTTTAAACTCAAGCAGGTACTCTAAAGCTTTCTCTGAATTCCTAATATTTAATATATTTTCACATAAATAGTAATATAGATTTGCTTACCCAACAAAAGCAACGACAATATGATGATGATGATGGTAATAATAATAATCAAAACAACAACAACAACAACAACAACAACAACAATAATAATAATAATAATAATAATAATAATAGTAATAATAATTATGAAACATTTATTCAGTCGCTAATCTACAAAATAGTGGTCTCCATACCCTAATTTAAATCCTAGTTAACATCAAAGAACGACATTTCAAAAAAGAAAAAAAAAAATCTTTCAAAAGAATGTATTATAAACCTCAAAAAGGTAGAATCTTTGATGTTTACTAAATATTCATGAAGTTTAGCATCCAGAGATACTGCTGGTATAAAGAGAAGAGGATGAGTTGGGGAAAATATTTAGGTATATTAAATAGAAAAAATAAATAGAGGAATAGGAATTAGCTAAATAGTTATTTAATTATATGAATAGCTTAGTGGAGCGCATACATTCGCCGCAGCAGCTTATTTAACCTTTTGCTCGACCTAGAGCTTGACCTTTGACCTTAACATGTACTAAATGGAGTGGATTTCCATACACTGAAATATGAACTAAGATTGACGTCTCTGTGACAACGATTTCCAAACTTATGGCTGATTACGTGAATTTGACATTTTGCTTGACCGTACCTTTGACCTTCAACCTTGACCTTCCAAAATTTAATCCTTTCCAGATCTTATATAACAGTTAATCCCTGCAAGTTTCATTACCCTGCGATTAAAATTGTAGCCAGAAAGTTGTTCACAAACATAAAAAACAGGGGGTAAAACAACTTCCTTCCAACTTCCTTGGCAGAGGTACCTAGTATCTCTTGGTTCTAAGCCCACCATGTGAACTATTGCTGCTCGCCACAGATAGCTAAGACTTGTTTCAAGTTTTAGTATTGCTTGATGTTTTACCGCAAATATCAACCCTACTCTCTTATCCAGATTGGGATCTGTATTATTTGTAAGTTCTCTTATAGTTTTTCTTCGACACTATAACGCACGGAATATTCTTGCACTAGTTACTTAAAGTGAACGCATGGTTGATTTAATAATAGTATTGGTATTTATAGTGAATTTATTATGATTTTCGATGATGATTTTGCAAAACTCAAATGGTATTACGTTCTATCATCCTTAAACACAATAAATAACAAGAATTAAAGAGAAATAAAGAGAATTAAAGAGGAGAAAACATGACCATTACTGACACCCCCCCCCCCCCCAAAAAAAAAAAAATAAAGAGCAAAATGGACTGTCGTTTTCTTGACCGTGTGACCTTTTCAATGAATTTCATACTAAAAATAGCTACCATCGGGGCGATGGTAACTATTTTTGGTATGAAGGTCATTTAAAAGGTCATACGGTCATGATGGTAACTATTTTTAGTATGAAGGTCATTTAAAAGGTCATACGGTCATGATGGTAACTCTTTTTAGTATGAAGGTCATTTAAAAGGTCATACGGTCATGATTGTAACTATTTTTAGTATGAAAGTCATTTAAAAGGTCATACGGTCATGATGGTAACTATTTTTAGTATGAAGGTCATTTAAAGGATCAGTCGGCCATTAACCTTGGGAGTCATTTGCAAAGGGTTTCCATATGTGCTGTGTGAGTGGCATGCAAGGATTCTCCATTTCGTATGTTGAAGATATGTGTGTGTGTGTATATATATATATATATATATATTATATATATATATATATATATATATATATACATATAAAGAGAGAGAGAGAGAGAGAGAGAGAGAGAGAGAGAGAGAGAGAGAGAGAGAGAGAGAGAGAGAGAGAGAGAGAGACGAAGGCTACCGGATAGAGACCTTCATTGGTGGAATAAGCAGGCCACAGAAGTCACCATCTATTTCAAAAGTTCCTTGGCGAAACTGAAACCGTGTCCGCACATACAAGAGATCTCCCAAGGTTTATAGTTCTTGAGATCTGACATCATTGACTTCGGCACCCGATTTTCTACCTTTGTACCAAGTTCAACAAGAGAGGTTACAATGACCAGGTATTTGTGACTGACACACTAGCAAACAGTCAAGATATGACCAGACAGCTGGTGAACTAACAGATTTCCCGGTAGGGGGCAAATTAATCTTTATCACTTTATTCCTATTACCTTAAAGTGGTCCTAAGGTAATGCATATTGAAAACTCTCTCTCTCTCTCTCTCTCTCTCTCTCTCTCTCTCTCTCTCTCTCTCTCTCTCTCTCTCTCTCTCTCTCTCTAAACTGTATATTCACGAGTGGAAAAATATATAATATAGTCCTAACGAAAAATTAAATGTTCATGAAAAAAAAGGTAAAAAAAAAAGGGTGTTTTCTTCACGTAAATTTTTTTTTTTCCTTCTGATAATCGATTCCCTCAACGACAAAGCTGTAAAACACAACAGATTCCCAGTATTGACTTTTGGACCCAGCTGATATACTCTCCGTCATCTTACCGCTTCTTGCTTAGCTGAGCAACATCCTAACTTTCTCTTGTCCTAATTTCCACTATCCAAAAAAAAAAAAAAAAAAAAGAACAAAAAAAAAAATAAAAACCTTGGCTGGCAAAGTACAGTTGGATACAGGAATTCCTAGTACACCTCGCTTTGAGGTAGTGCACCCTATCACGCCCTTACTGCAAGGCGAGTGACCAAATAGCTATACTCAATTTTTTTTTTTTTCACGAGACGCATTTGCACCGACTTGTATAGGTGCCCTTTTAGCTCGGAAAGGTTTCGTACTAGCTGATTGGTTACAGTTATTTCGTCCAACCAATCAGCTAGTAGGAAACTTTTCCGAGCTAAAAGGTCACCCCTGCCAGTCAGTGCACATTTGCCTCGTTAAAAAAAAATTGAGTATAGTCTAGGGAGAGATGGTAGAGGCGGAGGGAGGAGCTACATATACGAACTCGCCATGCAGTAAGAGTGCGACTGGGTACATTTCCTCAGAGTGATGTGTGCCAGGAATTCCTGATCCAACTGTACATAAATAACAATAAAAATACTTCTAATAAAACAAGTTCAACATTTCAATCTTCAGATATATTTGTGTAATATATATATATATATATATATATATATATATATATATATATATATACTGTATATATATATACATATATATATATAAGTATATATATATATATATATATATATATATATATATATATATACATATGTATATATACATATATATATATGTATGTATACATACATATATGTATATACATAATATATATATATATATATATATATATATATATATATATATATATTATCAACAAAATCGAATTCATTAACCTTTCTATCCCTTGAATTATTTACGAAATTTCTTCCACCCTCTCCTCATTCATTTCCTTTATCATCTTCGTTTCGAATAGAAATGAAGTCGAGATATTTAGTGAATTGGAGCTCTTCTCTTTCAAAGGATTTTCCCGCAAAAACCTAAATAACGTCTAAATAAATAACGTAAATAACGTCGTCCCAAGAAATCAAACGAAGAATTCCGCCCCCACCTTTGTTCGCTGGACTGTGAAATACGGGAAGCTGGAATCACAGCTGCAATCCAGACTGAAATCAGGAATGCTGGATTTTCATATGCCGAATAAGACTTTCGAATTTGGATGGAACTTCCTGGATATTACGTCCAGGTCAATCGCCTCGTATTTCTGATGGTTTATTTGACAAAAGATTGGAACCACGAGCTTTCGTATTTAGGTATATTCATAATTAAGTAAAAGAGAAATTTTTGGTAAGGTTTATTTCATAATTAAATAAGAGGTATAATTAAGAAAAATAGAAATTTTTTTGGTTAGGTTTATTTCATAATTAAGTAGAAGAGAATGTTTTAGGTGAAATTTATTTCATAATTAAGTAAAAGGGGAAGTTTTGGTGAGGTTTATTTCATAATTAAGTAAAAGAGAATGTTTTGGGTGGTTTATTTCATAATCAAGTAAAAGGGAAAGTTTTAAGTGAGGTTTGTTTCATAAGTAAAAGAGAATGTTTTAAGTGAGGTTTATTTCATAATTAAGTAAAAGAGAAATTTTGGGTGAGGTTTATTTCATAATTAGTTGGAAAAGAAAGTTTTAGGCGAGGTTTATTTTATAACTAGGGAGAGGAGAAGGTTCTAGGTAAGGTTTATTTCATAATTAGGTGGAAGAGAAAGTTTAGGTGAGGTTTATTTCATAATTAAGTAGAGGAAGTTTTAGGTGAAGTTTATTTCAAAATGAAGTAGAAGATCAAGTGTTAGATTAGGTTTATTTCATAATTAAGTGGAAGAGAAAGTTTAAAGTAAGGTTTATTTCATAATTAAGTAAAAGAGAAAATGTTAGATGAGGTTTATTTCATAATTAAGTAAAAGAGAAAATGTTAGGTGATGTTTATTTCATAATTAAGTAAAAGAGAAAATGTTAGGTGAGGTTTATTTCATAATTAAGTAAAAGAGAAAATGTTAGGTGAGGTTTATTTCATAATTAAGTAAAAGAGAAAATGTTAGGTGAGGTTTCTTTCATAATTAGGTGGAAGAGGAAGTTTAAGGTGAGGCTCCTTTCATAATCAGGTAGAAGAGATAGTTTTAATTTTAGGCGAGGTTTATTTTATATTAAAGTAAAAGAGGAAGCCTTGGGTGAGGTTTATTTCATATCTAATTAATGGATGATTTGAAATGAGGTTTACTTCCCGTACTTCATCTTGTGAACAAAATGGGAAAGATAACAAGAATATACTGTATTATAGAAAATGTGTTGAGTCTCGTATGAAAAGTTAGGTTGTAGTGCCGAGCTCCAAACTCGGATTAGAGAGAGAGAGAGAGAGAGAGAGAGAGAGAGAGAGAGAGAGAGAGAGAGAGAGAGAGAGAGAGAGAGAGTATGTGCCTTTATAAGTTGCCAAATGGATAAAATAATGTGTTTTTATATGATTTACTTGAAAAATGTAGTTGGACTCTACTATCAATAATAAAGACAATATCAATGACTTTTGTGAGTAACCATGAAAAATGCTTCAACTTTGTATCAACAGTCAAAAGTAACTCTGCAGTATGAATATAATCATGCTCTTCGCACTTCCCATGAGAGATTAGTTCACCAAACTTTCAACTGGGCTCCACAAGGCACTAGGAGAGTTAGAAGACCCAAGCCTACATGGCTGAGGACTATGAAGCGTGGAGTAGATGATGCGTGGAGAAGTATTGATTTAAAAGCTCAAGATAGAGAAGAGAAGCAAAATCTAACCGAGGTCCTTTGCGCCAATAGGCGTAGATGATGATGATGATGATAAGTCAATATATCGTTTGAAAGACATATGCTTCAATAAATGTTTCATTATGATTAGGAAAATATACATGGCGAAAGGCTTAAGGATAAGAAGCACTATATTTCTCTAAATCAATCTCTGATCCAGAAACACCAATTGAAGCAGCGCCATCTATAATGACTTTATGAGGAAGTAATTGGGGAAATGGGTCCCCATAAACAGAAAAGAATCTAATTAATGATGCCCTTAATTGGACGGATAATTTCCAGGAAGGAGACGCTAAAGAGAAGAAGGAAGCCTTGGTGAGTTATCATAAGGAGAAAAATGTAATAATGAATAGTGTGAAACTTCAATGGAATATCTTGGATAATCAGGAAGATTATTATTTATTACCAGGCTAGGCTATAACCCTAGTTGGAAAAGCAAGATGCTATAAGCCCAAGGGCTCCAACAGGCAAAAAGAGCTCAGAAAAGGAAACAAGGAAATAAATATACTCCAAGCGAAGAATAAACAATCCAAATAAAATACAAGAGCAATAACAACATTAAATTAGATCCTTCACATATAAACTATAAAAACTTCAAAAAGCAAGAGGAAGAGAAATAAGATAGAATAGCATGCCCGACTGTACTCCCAAGCAAGAGAACTCTAATCCAAAATAGTGGAAGGCCATGGTACAGAGGATATGGCACTGTGCAAGACTAGAGAACAATGGTTTAATTTTGGAGTGACCTCCTAGAAGAGCTGCTTACCATAGCTAAAGACTCCCTTCTACCCTTACCAAGAGGAAAGTAGCCACTGAACAATTGCAGTGCAGTAGTTTCCCCTTGAGCCAAGAAGAGTTGTTTGGTAATTTCAGTGTTGTGAAGTGTATGAGAACAGAGCAGAATATGTAATGAATAGGCCAGCCTATTCGGTGTATGTGTAGGCAAAGACGGAATGAGCCGTAACGAGAGAGAGAGATCCAATGTAGTGATGTCTGGCCAGTCAAAGGACCCAATAACTCTCTAGCGGTAGCATCTCAGCGGGTGGCTGGTGTTCCGGCTAACCTAATACATACAAATATGATGTATATAAAGTCGAGAGAAATGAATGCAAAGTTTTTTTGGTAAACAAAATATCTCCTCTCTACTTCCACCAAGTAAATCCAAAGAAAGGAATGGTCGAAACAACTTTATACAAATAATAACAGATCATTAATTCATGTAATCCTGTAGTTAGAGCATAAACAAAAATAAAGTTGAATGCTGTTTAATCCTTTCAGATTGTAGAGATAATCCATTACCTATTACTGATTGGGGATTAAGTAAATTCCAGATTATCATAAATTAATTACAAACGCAATAAAATAAAACTTAACACTTTCTAAAGTCCTTGAGAAGTCAATGTACCATAAGGGAGTTCGGATTACTCTTATAAAATGTATATATATCACTCCTACTTTTCAGGTTTTCAAGATAACGTAACCAGGATGTAACTACTTTACCAATTATCATGTACTGGAAGAATGATACGAAAGATGACTTCTGTTTATTAAATACATCAATGACGACCTTAGCATTATTAAAATACTTTAATAACTATAACATCATCAGGCCATCTCCACCATATGAATTATACCACGCAAAAAAAAAAAAAAAAAAAAAAAAAAAAAAAAAAACCGACAGTTTTAATTACTTCAATCGCGTTATAACGAATAACGTCTTGAATCTCTTTAGGAAATCTCCTTTTGAATCGATATAAGAAATAAAATTAGGGGAGGGCACTTCATGGACTCGTCTTCTAATCAGACAGGAGATATAAGAGCTTTCAGATTCCATGAATATTAATGCCAGCATGACGAAATCTTTTCCTTTCCTTGCATTTTTGCCTTCCTCAGCCCCAATGTAAATGAACTGCGTCTTCGCCTAAGCAGAGCAGGAGAGTCTCCCCTTTGACAGCTGGTCATAAAGAAAATGGGACGAACAGCGCCATCTACGAATGTGCGGGTAAACCCAGACCTTTCTTATCTATATTAGTATGAAATGAATATCTGGCTAATGATTTTGAAAAGGGAGTAAAAACTGACAACGTTAGTAAAACTATAAATACTTTTATTTCTAGGAGAGGGGAAATCAAATTGTGCCTTTTGAATATTAATGTGATATCAGAAGTTTATTTTAAAATTATTTCTTACCATTGATCATCTGAGAGGGGTTTGAATCCTTATGAATCAAACTTGAAAGGAGGCGATTAAATCACTCTAATACAAGATTTGTTTTTTTTATATAATAACAATACATTTTAAATAGTGCCGCCTTGTTATTAAATATGAAAATTGATTATATCCTGCTATCTCTGAGTCTAAACAATTCTTTTTCTCGTCACTACCTTCAATCCTATAAATAGATACAAGTCATAATTTTTTCCATAAGCAAAGCCTCAAAATTACCGCCAAACTATTCAACCCTCTGTTTAATAAGGTAAGGATAAGGGGGGGGGATCCTATATGTCTACCTGCTGAGTCACCAGTAGCCATTGTCTGGCCCTACTAGGTTCTAGCTTGGGTGGAGAGGGGGTTTAGGGAAGCCTATAGGTCTACCTGCTGAGTCATCAGCAGCAATTTCCTGGCCTTCCTTGGTCCTAACTTGGGCTGATCATATGTAATATGGTCAGTCTCTAGGGCATTGTCCTGCTTGAAAGGATAATGTCACTGTCCCTTGCCTCTACCATTCATGACAGTCTTTAACCCTTGAACCCTTCGATACCAGTCATTCTTAATGCAAAGCTAAAAGCATGAATAATTAAGCTGAATGCAATAAAAGGGAAACTACGATAGTGCACATGACATAAAATCGATAACATTATGCAAAACCTTCAAGTCCTCGAAAATTGTAGGAATATTAAAAATACTGACATCATAATATTCGCATTACAAGAAAAAGAAAAAAAGTGATCCCTCAAATTCAACCATTTTTATATACGAATTTTATCTTGCTCTTATCAATTTCCTTTATTCTCCAGATTTTCTTCCTAGTCACTCATTTATCAACGAATTTTCTACTCCTTAATCGTCTCCCTTATTCCCCCAGTTAAGAATGAAAATGAAGCCGAGATATCAAGGGAAGTTGACCTTCTCCAATTCAAAAGATCAAAAGAGACCCGTTATCGGCGCTTAAATGTATAACGAGTAGATTTTTATACCCTGAATATGTGCAAGTAAAACGCACATACAAACACACACACACATATATATATATATATATATATATATATATATATATATATATATATATATAAAGTATATATTAATACATATGTATATATCAAACCAGTAGAGACAACAGAAAGCGAGTATAAAATTGCAACTATATAACGCTTAGTATAACGTGGATTACGGTGGCTACGCAGATCACAGGACAGATAGAAGAAGACTAGCGTGAGTTATTATTACAAGCTAAGTACAACCCTAGTTGGAAAAGCAGGATGCTATACGACCAGGGGGGAAAGGAAGCAATGAAAAATAAAACATTTTATGAACAGTAACACCATTAAAATAAATATCTCCTGTATACACTAAAACAACTTTAACAGGAGGAAGAGAAATTAGATAGAAAAGTGTGGCCGGGTGTACACTCAAGAAAGAGAACTCTAACCCAAGACAGTGGAAGACCATGGTACAGTGGCTATGGCACTTCCCAAGACTAGAGAACAATGATTTGATCTTGGAGTGTCCTTCTCCTAGAAGATCTACTTACCATAGCTACAGTCTCTCTTCTACCCTTACCAAGAGTAAAGTGGCCACAGAAAAATCACAGTCCAGTAGTTAACCGGTTGGGTGAAGAAGAATTGTTGGTAATCTCAGAATCTGTAAAGAATAAGCTAGACTATTCGGTGTAGGTGTAGGCAAAGGGAAAGTGAACCGTAACCAAAGAATATTATCCAATGTAGTACTGTTTGGCCAGTTAAGGAAAATAATAGGAAGACCAAGCGTTTTCTTATAGGAAATTTCAATTAAAAGCGTTTTGTAGTTTACGTGGACCTGGAAAAAGTCTATATTCTAGCTGTGGAATTTGGGCGAATCGTCAGCAGCCATTGCATTGCCCTTCCTGGTCCTTGCTTAGGTGGAGAGGGGCTTAGACGCTGACCATATGTCTATATGGACGAACTTTAAAGATTGTCCTATACATTGGCTTCACGACTCATGGGCATACTTTAAACATTTATTCACTGGAAAGGTCAGAAGGCCATATTGGTAATTGCAAAAACAAACTTCTTTGACTTTTTAAAATTGTAAAGGCCGCTATTGAATGGCAGAGACAAAGGAGCCGTGGCATTACACTAGCAAGCAGTACAATGCCCAAAAGACTGACCATATATACTTATAATAAGCACCACAGCCCCCTCTCCACCCAAGCTAGGGCCAGGGTGGAACAGGCAATGGACTGATGGCTCAGCAGGTAGAACTATAGGCTCCCCCAAACCTCCATCCTTAGCTCACAAGGATGATGATGTTGCAAACACAAAAGTAACTAACGAGTTTGAGCGGGACTCGAACCCCAGTCTGGCGATCACTAGGCTAAGACGTTACTAATAGTCCCGAATATCAAGAAATCTGACACGATTCAGGAAATGTAGACTTACTTGACAAAAAGATTTCTAAGAATAAAACAATTGAGAGACGAAGACGTCGAAGGAAATTGAATTTCCAGCGAGGAGGAAATTGTAAAGTTGAGGCGAATTTAAAGATATTCAAACGTTGGAAACGACAGTAAAATAAAAAGAAACTGAAATAAAGGACTTAGATGGGGTATAACATTATTGATTGAGGCTTTTTTAATGTAAAGCTAATCTACTAAAATAATTGTGAATAAAAAAAGTCGCAGTATGATGTTACTCTAGTCCAAAGTGGTAACACGTTCGCCTAGCAATTACATGGCAGCAAATCGATCCCACCTCAGGGGGACCTTTAGTTCAAGCTGTTTACTGGGGAGGCCACTGCTGTGTTTGGGAACCATAGTGGGGGGTGGGTAGCTTGGCTGACTGCCTTTCTGCTGAGCATCTATTATTACCGTTACTGAAACTAGAAGGGAAACATTCAAAATCTTGACTGTTCTCCAGCACTTGAATTAATATATATAAATGAAGAGCATCAGATGACATTTATCAGTTCAGACAGATTGCAAGATGTGGCTATAACAAACTTCTCATTAATTTATCATAAATAAAATAAAAAGCAACTAATTACGTTTAAAGTTTTGATGAAATAATAATAACAAAAATGAAATCACAAACGCCATTCATGCTGAAACCCATTAATAATTAATTGGTGAATAAATTAATGACATCAGTAATTTAATGGAATAATTACCTAAAGATTAGTTAGACCTTTTCTATCAAAAATGCAATCAGATAAATGACACGAATTTAATAACATCATTCGAATAAAGCTCAATTAACATTCTGAATCTATCATTAAATATATATAGAAAAATAAAGAAATAATATAGGATATCTCATGAACGTCTCTTCTAATCAGACGGATAATATATAAGGGTTCCAGGAGCCATGAATATTAATGTCAATATGGCGGGAATATTTTCCTCTTCATTAGTTTTTTCCTTCCCTAACGTAAATGAACTTTGTCTTCATTTATGCTAACTGCCGTGAGGAGATGATCTTCTCCCCTTCAAGAGATGTTCAGAGAGAAAGAGGAGATGGACAGTTTCATCTCCAAGGATGTGGATTATTACTAATATTAACATTAATATTAATATCATTAGTATTATTAGCATTAATAATAGTATTATTATTATTGTTAGTGTTAGTGTTAGTGTTAGTATTTCATCATCATCAGCATCATTACTATTATTATTATTATTATTATTATTATTATTATTATTATTATTATTATTATTAGCAAAGCTACAACCCAAATAGGAAAAGAAGGGTGCTATAAGACTATGGGCTCCAACAGGGAAAAATAGCCCAATGAGATAAGGAAATAAGGAAATAAGCAAACTACAGAAATGATGAAAAACTCATTAAAATATTTTAAGAACAGTAACAAAATTATGAAGGAAAGGGATATCTAGCTGACTTCTAAAATGAGAAAAATCTCACCGATGGAAATACTGAAAATATATTTATTTATGGGGAAACTGATAAATTGCTTCCCTCGAACGTCAATGTGATATCAGACGTTTAGAACTAAATAATTCAGATTAAGAATTAGGTAGTAGGTTGGCCATGGCACCTGCCACCCGTTGAGAGTTATGGGGCCCTTTGACTGGCCAGACACCAAATAGTCTGGCCAATTCTTTACAGATTCTCCTCTGTCCTCATATCCCTGACAACATTGAGATCACCAAAAAATTCTTCTTCACTCAAGGGGTAAAATACTGCACGGTAATTGTTTAGTGGCTACTTTCCTCTTGGTAAGGGTAGAAGAGACTTTTTAGCTATGGTAAGCAGCTCTTCTAGGAGAAGGACACTCCAAAATCAAACTATTGTTCTCTAGTCTTGAGTAGTGCCATAGCCTCTGTACCATGGTTTTCCACTGTCTTGGGTTAGAGTTCTCTTGCTTGAGGGTACACTCAGGCACACACTTCTATCTACTTCCCTTCCTCTAATTTTGTTATTTTTTATTGTTTATATAGGAGATATATATTTTAATGAAGTTACTGTTCTCGAAATATTTTATTTTTCCTTGTTTCTTTTCCTCACTGGGCTATTTTCCCTGTTGGGGCCCCTGGGGTTATAGAATCCTGCATTTCAAATTAGGGTTGTAGCTTAGCAAATAATAATAATAATAATAATAATAATAATAATAATAATAATAATAATAATAATAAATAATAATAATAATGTTTATTCTTATAGATTAACCGTCAATGCATTTTATAAAGAAAATATTAAGTCCAATAACCAGCTTAAATGAGATTTTAAAATTTTAAATAAATATAAATCATAAGGATTATTATTTCTATAGATTGAAGTTTTATGTATATTATGCCGAAAATATAAAGGGTAATTTGCTTTAACTAATCTAGCGTTGTTTCAAACAGAATGAA